>NC_046168.1:70269742-70442242 GCF_011064425.1 Rattus rattus | reverse complement strand
TAGATGTGCTTTCACCTTTAATATATGGTCAAATTATATGTATTTTAACAGATCATTTAAAAATACTCCTTTATGATTTATTATTAGTACATCTGTATACCTATTAAATATATATATCTAGGTCACATAAAAGTTCCTCAGGTAATGCGGTTGATGTGGAAAAAGCTTCGGAACCCTGCTCCAGTTTCACTGAGCCTTGGGCTTGTAGTTTGGAAAGGGGGTGATATGTAGTGTCCTCAGAGGGCAGCCCGGGGAAGGTTCTCGACTCCTGGTACTTCTTGGTGGTGTTATTACGTAAAGAGCTTGAAACAGATTTTTGTATAGAATGATACTTCGGGACCCAGACTCCATTTGTGTAGATGACCCAAGAGATGGAGCTCTCTGGGCCTCGAGCTCCCATTAGCAGAATGGGGCTATTAATAGTGCCTCATCAGAAAGCGTGTGCTGAGGGGTAAATGAGGTCACGAGTGGAAAAGGCGGGCACGGCGCCTGGTACAGGGTGAGGCTCGCTGCACATCAGTTGGGCTATTTTTATCAGGAAGTGCAGGAATAGCGCTCCCTCCCCTAGTGGATGTGACAATTGTGTAAGTGCCTGACTTCTAAATATTACCCTTATCGCTCCACCACCTGCCCGTCAGAGGAAGGGGGAGGAGATACCCCACTCACAAACTGCAGGAAGGCCTGGAGCTGAAGGTCCCTCGCTAGGCTGCAGTACTGTTCCGCAGCTCCCCCAGGGATATCCAGGTTCCGCTCGTGTGGCCGGAAGCAGAGGAAAGCCTGAGTCCAGGGTCAACACAGATAGGTGGTTAGGTCCCACCATGACCATCTTACGGCTAACCCCCAATTCGGCAGACCTCCCAAGCAGTTCTCCAGGGCCTCCACATACCTCCCCACAGCTAGCAAGCACATACGCCATCTGTCCCTATTCAACCTGGGGGATTGGAAGAGGCTTGTTGAGCTGCGGTCCTTATCTCCTCACCCCTTTGGGGTGTGTGAGCACCACACTTATCTGTGTGCCACCTTGGTGAATCCTTTTGCCATGGGCATGCTCTACGGATTCGATTCGTGTTTTTCTGTAAGCCAATGGACTGCTCCCATTCAAATCAATGCATGGAAAAGAAAAGGCCAGGGGCTGGAGAGAGTGGTTAAGGGTACTTGCTGTTCTTGCAGAGGACCTGGGTTTGGTTCTTAGCACCCACACGGCAACTCACAACCATCTGTTAAGTCCAGTTCCAAAGGATCGTTGACACTGACCCATGAGAACTCTAATGGGAGGAGGAGCTGCCTCTAGCCCCCAGTTTTGTGGCTACAGACGGCAATGTGTTTGTCAGGCCCCCCCACCCCAGCTCACACCTCATCCCAGCATCCCTGCAGCGGGTACCAGGGTAGCTCGTGGGCCTGACTCTGCAGGGTGCTCACCTCCAGATTATCCATGTAAGCTGCCACATTGCTCTTCAGCTCTGTCACGCACAGAGACACCCACTGGAATCTCTCCTCCAAGTCATCAAATTCCTTGTCTTCTGTCTGTTAAGTAAAGCCATACATGCAAGGGTCGAACGATCCACATGGGGGCAGTGTGTAGCTGGTTTCTCTGCCTCAGAAACTCACCGGGGGACAATCTCTCCATAGATTTGGGAAAGACGAGAAGAGCTGGTTCATCCAGCTCTACGACTGAGTGGGGCGGTTAAGAAACAGTATAAACTGTACGTGGTGGCCCAGGCCTGTAAGCCCAGACCCTGGGACATGGAGCCAGGAGGATTATGAGGACAGCATAGCAAGGACTTGTCTCGAAAGCGAACAGCAGTAATGTTGGGTAGTTCTGCATTCATATCTTGGAATCAGACACTGGAATATGTATGAGTCCTGGCTCACTTGCTGCCCAGCCGTGTGGCAGACCCTTCATCCTCTGGTAGCCTCTGTTTCCTTGTGTGAAGCTTGAGATAAGAATATCTGCTTAGGGGTTGAGGATTTAGCTCAGTGGTAGAGCGCTTGCCTAGGAAGCGCAAGGCCCTGGGTTCGGTCCCCAGCTCCGGAAAAAAAAAAAAAAAAAAAAAAGAATATCTGCTTAGTCCTGTGGCTTAAATACTACTGCTTTGGAAGAGGCACTCAGCCTGAGCCTCTACGGGGAACGGTTCAGACTGGTGCCCTGCCCAAGCTCAGGGCCTGACTCCTCTATAAGCAACGTGAGCCCCGGTACTGGTGCTTGAGAATCAGGTGCTGTGCCTCTTTGTGGTCCGTCACTCTCAGCTTCAGCTACCTAGATTTCTGAAGGTACCTCCCCCCCGTTTTCATGGCAGTATCTCCCCCACCGGAACACAGGCTCACCCTGGGTACGAGCCCCGCCTCCTGCTTCAGCAGCTGACTCAGTCTGGTGGTCTTCTTGGAAAGAGTATGGGTGTTGATGCGGGCCAGCCGCTCCCGAAGGCTCAGCTGCTCCACTTTGGTATATTTTAAGGCTGAGGTGACACGGAAGAAAAGGGCACTGTGGGTGACAAAGGTAGACCCAGGAGGCAAACAGCCCCATCTTCTCCTGACTTGGCACTCTGCTCCACCAAGTTACACCAGGCAGGATGGTAAGTCCTGCCGGGAATCCCAGTACTCAGGTCCTCTTTGTCCCAGGTATGATTCCTGGCTGGAAAGCATTCGGCCTGCAGTATTTTAATAGGTCACCGCTCCTTGGGGCCTCTGGGTTTTGGGGTTTTTGTTCGTTTGGTTGGTTTGGTTTGGTTTTTGTCTATAAAATGAGGACTTCATCCTGCTGGCTTGCTGGGAAGAATCATGTAAGACAGCAAGTGTGAAGGACTTCCCCAGAAGGTTTTAGCAAGGTCTACCAACCCCATATTTCCCTCTCTGGGCTCAGTACCTCTGCCCGCTGCCTCCTGTCCACCTGGATGAAGAAACAAACACTGGAGAAACCTCAAAGGCCCCCAGTCTAAGTCTGAGACGCTCTCTGTTTCTTACAGCCCAGTGACTGGATATGTAACCACACTGAGTGCATATGACTGCAAACTGTATATACTCTGTCTACCCAGATGGGAAGTGGAACTAACAGGGCTGGCGTTAGGGGTTGTAAGGATCAAATAAGATATTGAAGGGAAAAGAGCATAGCAGAATTAGCCTTCAAACAACATATATTGACCACCACTCTGTCTGTTGGACACTGTTTATGTGGGCAGAAGTATCACACTCTGCCCCACAAATATTTATGAATTTGAGGTAATTGTCTTAAAAGTAATCATGAAGGTTGGGGAGACAGAGAGAAAAGCACTGGCTGTTCTTCCAGAGGACCTGGGTTTGGTTCCCAGCACATGGATGGTGGCTCACAACCACCTGTAACTCTAGTTCCCAAGGATTGGACACCTTCTTCTGCCCTCCATGGCAAGTATATGGTACACAGATATGCATGTAGGCAAAACACCCATGTACACAAAATAAAACAAATACTTTCAGCCAGGTGGTGGTGGCACATGCCCTTAATCCCAGCACTCAGGAGGCAGAAGCAGGAGAATCTCAGTGAGATTGAGCCAGCCTGGTCTACAGAGTGAGTTCCAGGATAGCCAGGGCTACACAGAGAAAACTCTGTTTCAAAAACACCAAAATAAATAAATAAACAAATAAATAAATAATACTTTCTAAAAAGTAAACATGAGCTAAATTCTTGGTCCGAGCTCACGGTGGACAACTGAGTTTCTTGATGCATGGATACTGCTTCTGTTTGCAACCGTTCCTACTACAGCAACCTAAGAGGTAAATGCATCCAGCCACACACACACACCTCTTTCACTCCCAGCGGTGATAGGGATTAAACCATTTTAATTATAGATGAGCCTCTCTCGGGGTGAGGTTTTGGCTCTAGGAATGCTGTCCCTGATGCACCCCTAAGCATCCCTTACCCACTTCCTTGCGCATCTTGTACTCGTTGATATTGCTGTTCACATCCTGCAGGGCAGAGGTGGCTCTCTGAAGGACAGGGTGGGCACTGGCATCCGCAGGTGTGTTCTCCAGGATTTTCTGCAGCAGGAGGGGGTACTTGGTAATCCTCTGCAGAGGGATTACAAGTAAGAAACTGAGACCCGAAGGTCCAGCTTGTGGCCTGAGGGAGAAGGTTGCTATTAGGCAGGTAGAAACCATCCTTTAGGGGACCAGGGGGTGGGGGTGGGGGTCTAGGGAAGTGGTCCAGTTCTGTCATTTAGCTCAGTGTGTGATATCAGGCAGTGTAGTGTACTCTCTCCCTGTCCTCTTTTCTGTAACTTAGGGAATCTAGATGTTAGGCAGACAGAGCCATTCCTGGGCCTCGATTCCTCATCTGTTCAAAGTCCAGTGCTTGATTGGCCCTATTCACCCTCTCCGGAGCAAGCATGGCTGACTATATGCTCTTCCTTGACAGGTGTTACTCAGTAGGACACAGAGCCCCTCTGTCCAGTGTCTGCCCATTCCATGGGCTATTCTCTCTGCCTGATGCTAGCTAAAGCCTTTTCCTCCACATGTCCCCTTGGTGGCCTCATGTGGTCCTGTAGCATTCGATATGCCCAACCCCCTTACTTCATCTTTTTCTTCTCTCCAGGGCGTCAGAATCACGTGCTGAACTGCACTCAGTTGTGATGTCACATCTCCAGTCAGATAATGGTGCAAGACCCAGAGGTTACTCACTTGATAGTTTACTTAACAACAAAATAGGCTGTTGCTTAAAAAAAGGTTTGAGGGCCAGTGAGATGGCTCAGCAGAGAAGGGGACTTGCCACGAAACCTGAGGACCTGCCTCTGAAGCTCACGTGGTACAAGGATAGAGCTGGTTCCTACAAGCTGTCTTCTGACCTTCACAGACACATGCACACACATCCACACACTGAATAGATAAATGAGTGTAAAATTCCACAGGAACTTAACGTTTAGAGTATATGGGGAAAGTAACAACTTCCTCAAAGTAGTGTAGCATAAAAATAGATAAGAAGATATTGATGTGTTAACTCTCATGTCAGGTGGTAGGTAGGAGATTATCCATCATGTCATCCTAGTTTCCTGTAGGATTGGAATTTTTATCAGAAAAAAAAATTAATGCTTTATTTATTTAATTTCATGTGCATTGATTGGTGTTTGCCTGAATGTATGTCTGGGTGTATGTGCGTGAGGGTGTCTGATACCCTGGAACTGCAATCACAGTTGTAAGCTGCCCTGTGAATCCTGGGAATTGAACCTGGGTCCTCTGGAACAGTAGTCAATGCTCTTAAGCACTGAGGCAGGTCAAGGGCCACTGGGGAGAGGCTCCAGCAGCAGGCTTTCTTTAGTGAGTCTCAGATTCTGAGAGGTGTATAGAATTCTAACCCCTCACATGTCTCAGTGTGCCTCCTACAAGATTCACAAGTGCTCCTGGGTCCAGCCTTCAGGGCCCTGTAACAGAGCCGGAAGTCCTTCCTAAGGAAAAAAATCTTCAGACCAAATGTTCAGGGAAAAAAACAGCTCAGAGGCTAAGAAAAGACATAGCAGGTGGGAGCCCCAGCGGGCAACGGGTGGACTTCACCTGCGCGTCGTCCATCTGCTCTCCCTAAGGCTGTCCTGAGCTCAGACAACTGTGGGCGGGTATTTTGGGAGCTCCATTCTTGGCTGACATTCCATAGGAAAGAGCCAGCTGCCTCCCAGAGACAACTGCCACCATAGCACAAACCAGAGGCCTAGGGGTCCTTAAAGAGATGACTGCATTTTTTTAATGTCACCAAGGAACCAGTGCAGAATGGTGGACACCGCTCACATTTGTAAGCTTTCTTAAAATAACACGGAGGAAAACCTATGCGGCACCTCCTATAGGTAATAGGAATGGTGGGATAACACAGAAGGCTGGGGGAGTGCGACAGGAGACGGCTTCTTACATTCTCTCTTGAGTGTCACTGGCTGAGACCTTGGACAGTTGAGCAATATTTTGAAATACACAAATCTTTTGCTCCCCCAACCCCAGCCTAGACATCTATGCACGGAAATCTTGGTTCAAGGAAACAAGGGTAGAGGTAAATTGCTCGGCAACTCCATGAGTGCACATGCGCGCACGCATGCGCACACACAGAGTCCACCAATAGAAGAATAAGGAAGTAGAATCTGGGAGCTGTGCCGGAGCAAACTCTATGCTGCCCTGACAGGAACACGGCAGAATTGCTCACACTGTCGTGAGACAGTATTCGAAACTACAATTAAATAAAAGTTCTAGAATAGCGTAGGATCTCTTTAAAAACAACACCACCTCCTGCCTGCTTCTCCTCCGTATCTTTCTGTCTGTGGCTAAATAGAAGAAAATTAAACAGAGAACGGGGATCCCTCGGGAAGACCAACAGAGAATGGACTTCGTATGCTTGAGCAGAATTTGAATATTACTTTCATATTTAAACCAAACACAATTAGCTGATAAAGGAAAACGGTTGTTTGCCTTCTCCAAACACTGCTGCGTCCAGCCCTCTAAAACGTTGGTTTCCAGGGCTGGTCCACCTCTGTCTGCTAAGGCTCCTTTCCCACGCCACTCTATAAAAGCTCCCTCCTAATACTGAGTTTCCTGTCCAGCCTTTGTTTCTGTCTTAAAGGGCAGACTACCCCGACAGCTAATCCACACAAAGGTAAAGTCAGTCAGTATCCGTTCTGAGACCACGGTCTTACTTTTCTACTGCTGCGATGGAACACCCTAGTCAAGGCAACTTACAAAATTTTAAAAAGAATTTAATTTGGGGCTTACAGTTTTAGAGTGCTACCGTCCATGGTGGTGGAATAAAGGCATGGGAGCAGGAATAGCCTGAGAGCTCACATCTTGATCCACAAGTTGGAAGGAGTGAGAGAGGAGGAGGGGAGAAAGAGAGAGAGACAGATGCAGAGACACAGAGACAGAGAGACAGAGCTAACTGGGAAGAACAATATCCTGCATACAGACCTGTGTTACAGAGACTAGCTCGGGTCTCACGTGTCCCTCTGAACACTCAGAGCCCGAACAGGGCCTCAAACATACTGTGGTTCCAAGAGCCAAAATACTTCTATGCCTCTCAGAATCCGTCCAATCACACATCACACCGCTGGGCTTTTATGCACCACCTTTTATACATGAGACTCGGGCTACTCACAAGGACGTCACCCACTCTCACTTCCCGGCCTCTCAGGTGGGTGAGCCATCATGAGTCATGGTTAACCCCTCAGACGCAGGGAGCCAGGACTGCCTCCCCTGTGGGTTGTGGCCCTTGGGCACACAGACCCTCTGCTCCTTCATCTTCTTGTACTTCTTAAGCAGAGCAGCTTCGGGATTTTCTTTCCTGACCTCCATACTTACCACATATAGAGGCAGGCTAATTTTAGAATGCTTCCTTGCAGCTTCGGGAGAGCTGGTGCCCGAGTGCACACAGAAACCCACATTGCTAGAAAACGCTTTCCTTTTCCTTCTCTTTCTCATTAGAGTTGGCATTATACTGACTTTCCCTAGTTCATGTATAGGTAGGCCCCATTTTCCAGGATTTATTGCAGGATAATAAATACACTTAATACTTGGTATAAAAGGAGACATTGCAACTGACAGAACCAAGCTGCAGAGCGACACCATTCCTGCCTGGCTGAGATGACTAAAATAGCCGGGACTTATTTAGTGTCCCTTGTGTCGTGTGTCTACGCTCCACCAAGCCCTGTTAGGACTCCCATCAGACCCATAAGGAAATTGGTTTTGAGATGTGAAATGGCTCTCACAGGAAGGGGCTGAGCCCGATCTGCCACCATGCGGGCCTGGCTCCAGAGCTGCAGAAACAGGACAAAGAACAATCTCTATTGCCAACTAGTTATCGCTTCTAGCTCGGCTGGGGAGGATGGAACCATGGCAGGGATCCCATCTAAGTTTCCGCTGCTCTGGAAAAAGCAGGAGCTCTGGCCAGAGGGGACTCACATTCCCATACGGCAAGGTAGGCAGATGGTTTGCAAAGGAAAATGTCTTCAAATCCTGCATTTCGTGTGACTTTGAAGTCCCCTCAACCAAGGGGTGCTGTCCATTTCTATAGTCCTTTCTCAACTGGCTACAACCTGAATGGCTGGGAATCCCAATGGCTTGTCCTTTCCCTTGCGCTGGAGCCCTGTGACGATCAAGTAAACAGCAGCTGCAGGAAGCACACAGGCCGTGTGTCCAGACCTGAGCTGGCTCTGTGTCTCCTCGGTGGAGGAACCTAGCAAGGTCGGCAGAGCTAACCCTCAGTTGATGCTCCGCTGCAGGTCAGGTGCAGGAATGCTCAGCCAAGAACAGACGGTTCATTTATTATCAGCTAAACTGATAATATGCAAAAGCGTAAGCTAAGTAAATGTCTTTTTTTTTTAATATTTGCACATTTATTTGAGTTATGTACATGGACACACGAGAGCCACGGCACATGTACGTGGTCAGAAGACAACTTGTTGGAGTCTGTTGTCTACTCCCACCATGTTCTGGGGAGTGAACTTAGGCGGTCAGGTTTGGTGGCCTCAGTCAAGTGCCTTTACCCACTGAGCCATCCTGCCAGCTCAGTAAATGCTGGTTTAAGGTATTGAGGTTTGAGGTGGTTTGTTACCTAGCAAAAGCTACTGAGAGCAACAATCTCCTAAAGGCATTCTATGCTCTACATGGGGTCTGCTGTCTCCCTTTTTACCACAGTCTCCACTACTCCCTTTTGTCCCACATTGGGTTTTAGCTTTCCTGGGTTTTGTAGCCTGCCTCACATCGAATAGCCCTGCAAAAGCCTACATTTTTGAGACCTATGAGAAACAGATTTTTTTTTCCTTTGAGGAGAAGATCTAGGGTAATGAGTATTTGAAAAAGAGACTCTGATGGAAGGTCAACGACTGAGAGAAAGACAAAGTAGATGAGAAAGGCTGGCCCAGCTTGGCATCACGCCATGTGCACACACCCGCTCAGCACTTTTCTCTGTGGCATAAAGGAGCACCTATGTGAGGCAGTGATGGCCTCCACTGTCCTTCCTCCACCACCCTGACTTCTCAAGCCTAACCATCAATGTCCCCTTGGCAAGTCGTGTTTGGGGACTTCTTGTTGATTCAGGGTTTTCGCTGTTGAAGGCTTTGGAGTACTTCGTTTCTGAGCAGGATCTTGCTATGTGACCCTGGCTGGCCTGGAACTCTCTATGCACACCAGCCCGACCTCAAGTTCACAAAGATCCTCCTGCCTTGGAATCCTGAGTGCTGGGATTAAAAGTGTACAGTATCACATCCAGCTACGTTTTGGTATTGTGAGATGTGGTCTTGCTATGTAGCCCAGGTTACCCTTGAACTCATAGCAATCCTCCTACCTTAGATTCTTAAAAACAACAACAACAACAAAACAAAACCAGCTACCCTCTGGATGAAGAGCTACAGGCAACAAATGGCTACCAAGAGAGGAGAGGAAGAATCAGACTTCTTCAAGTATGAGCCTCCTGATGGGTTATCTAGTTCCAAGTGGTTGCTTATATCTATGATCTCAGCTCATAAACATATGAACAACACAGAACATATTTAGAAGGATATGTATATATGCATGTGTGTGCATATATATACATATGTTACATAATACACATATGTGTGTGACAGTAATGATTAAAGAAGAGGTCCCGAGCTTGAGAGGAAGCAGAATGGGACCCAGAAGGAGTTGGAGGCAGAGGAAGGTGGTGTACAATGATATAAACACATGGATTATAAATATAAAATCATGGATGAAATTATCAAGATATGTGAAAAAGGAAATATTAAATTTGTGATAGAAGGGAAATAGTAAAATGAGAACCAATAATGAATAACTCACACAAACAATAAGAGAAATAAGAGAAATACAGATCTTAAAAAAATGCCCCGGGCTGAAGAGATGGCTCAGTGGTTAGGAGCACTGACTGCTCTACCAAGGGTCCTGAGTTCAATTCCCAGCACCCACATGGTGGCTCACAACCATCTGTAATGGGATCCGATGCCCTCTTCTGGTGTGTCTGAAGACAGCGACAGTGTACTTACAGATAATAAGTAAATAAGTAAACAAATAAATAAGTAAATCTTAAAAAAAAAAAAGCCCCACCTATAATATCACGAGACTTAAAACAAACCGACATGGGTCAAACGACCTGGCATGACCACCTGGTGGAAGCATGTAGTAAGAGTCAAAGGATGAGGAACGACATAAGGGGACGCACCTTCAAGAAAGAGACAGAACTGGCTTCTGGGTAGATGTTTAACCAGGCAAGCAGGTGCATACCTTTAATCCCAGCACTCAGGTTCGGGAAGCAGAGGCAGGCAGAGGATCTCTTGAGTTCCGAGAACAACCTGGTCTACAGAGAGTTCTAGGACAGCCAGGGCTACAGAGAGCCCTATTTTGGATAGAGGTGGAGAAGTAGAAGTAGTAGGGGTTTTTTAATAATAATATGTGTTCTGAGCATGGTAGAGCACACCTTCAATCCTAACAGTTTGGAGGCAGAGGCAGGCAGGTCTCTGAGTTTGAGGCTACCTTGATCCACAAATTAAGTTCCAGGAAAGCCAGCACCACACAGAAAAATCCTGCCTGGAAACCAACATCAAAGAGAAAGGAAGGAAGAAAGGAAGAAAGGAAGGGAGAGAGGGAGGGAGGGAAGGAGAGAAGGAGGAAGGGAAGGGTGGGGTAAGGAAGGGAGGGGTAGGGGTGGGGAGGGGAGAGGAGAAGAGAGAAAGGAAGGAAGGAAGGAAGGAAGGAAGGAAGGAAGGAAGGGGGAGAGGGAGGGAAGGAGGGAAGGAGGGAGGAAAGGGTGGGGTGAGGAGGGGAGGGGTAGGGTGGGGAGGGGAGGGTTAGGGTGGGGAGGGGAGGGGAGGGGAGAAGAGAGGAAGGAAGGAAGGAAGGAAGGAAGGAAGGAAGGAAGGAAGGAAGGAAGAAAATAAGATTGTATATTTGTAACTACTTGCTACATGCAAAAGAGCACTATCCATAGAAATCCAAACTGACGGAAACACAGGAGGAGCATAAGGAAGATGTAGAGCCTTATTTGATACAACTAAGAAGTAGGCACTGCTTGACAGCAAGGCCTTCCTGACTGAGAGAGAGGCCTGGCTGCTGACACAGGCCTGAAGCAGCCTGAGCAGGCCCGAGCAGGATCAAGACTTGAACTGTCCCCAGATATGCTACTCACACTGCGGCTTCGATGATGCCCTGGATCTCCTTCTGGAGTTCCGGCTCCTTCTGGTATGCCTTGACCAGCAGCAGGGCCTGGTCATAGTTGGCACAGTAGACTTTATAGACTTGTTCAAGCTCCTCTTGGAATTCCAGGAATAAGTTACCTGATGGCCAGTAAGCAACAAGGGTTACCGGTGGCAAGTGCGTGTGTCCCTTGCTTGGGGCTGGGAGGTAGAGCCTGCTCTGCGGTGGCCCGTTTCTATTTTTTCATCTGTTTCATGGAGTCACTGAGTGGGTAACAGAATGGTGTGGATCCCCGTTCTTAAATTGTAGATCATGACCCCAGATGGGGCTGGCTGCAGAGCTGAATGTGGGGTCTGGGAAAGTTTGCAAGAGTAAAATATTTCCAAACACAGGGCAACCGGAGATCAGTTCTAAAGCAAACTCGTTATGAACCTAAGGTGTTTCTGTGACCTCATGGAGCTTCGCTGCAGCCTGGGTTTTGAACACATGCAACATCTGCACTTTGTCTGCAGGTGTCATCGTGACACACAACCCCAGGGAACACTGCCCGCAATACCTCTCAGGTCTGGGACCGATGATATGAAAGGAGTTGCAGCATCGTCTCCATATTAACAAAGTTTTCTGCTCTGACAGAGACAGAGTAGTTTAGTTGTGGAAAATAAGACTTTTAGTATTTTTCCACTGTCACCCCATAAGTATCAAGTTAGTGTATCCTTCGATCACTTTGTGGTAGAATACCTGATTTTAGTATTTTCTGCTTCAGAGGGCTGGAGAAATGGCTTAGTAGTTCCTAGAAATAATTTGCCATTCTGTCAGAGGACCCGTGCTTAGGTCCCAGCACACACACTGGGTGGCTCAGAACCACCTGTAATTCCAGCTCCAGAGAATCCAATGCTCTCTTCTGGCCTCTAGAGATTCATTAACACATGTGACATATACACACATAGACAGACAGACAGACAGACACACACACACACACACACACAAATAAAAATAAAAATAAAGTTTACTGCTTGACTTGAGTTTCATTGTTTTAAATGTGGTAATTTTGGCTTGGAGTTAGGACAGAACTTTCATTAATTTTTTTTTTTTTTTTTTTTTTTTTTGTAGAATGACCTCCTACACTTCTGCCACTGTGCTACAGATTCAAAGTGGAATTCTCAACATTAATAATGATCAAATTAAAATATTAATCAACTCAGAAAAAAAAACCTGGAGATCCTTTATGTCCTAAAGCATCTGATATTCAACCAAGATTTAATTCTTTAGGTAAAAATAAACACATATATCTCACTAGTATACCAATTTGTTTTCATAATTTTTGTTGTTGTTGTTGTTGTATTTGAGACTGAGTCTCACTATGTAGTTCTGGCTGGCCTGCAACTTGCTTTGTAGACCAGGCCGGCTTCTACCTCCTGAGTACTGAAATTAAACTGTAATAAACGACAAAATTATGGCTATAAAAGACAGCTTTAAAATAAAATTACTTGTGATTATCAGTAAACGTTCAGTTTGTATTTTTTTTTTCTTTTTTCTTTTTGGAGACAGACTTTCTCTAGACAGCCCTAGCTGTCCTGGAAGACCACAGCTATAGACCAGGCTGACCACAAACTCAGAGATCTGTCTGCCTTTGCCTCTTGAGTGCTGGGATTAAAGATGTGTGTCATCACTATCTGGCTTGTATATTTATTTTATAAAGCCATATACTCCACCCCTGAGTTGTGTAAAATTTTCCTCGGTAAAAAGAAGTTGTGAGTGGAGCCAGGGCCTTGTGTATGCGGCAGGCTGATAACCTGTGCGTGCGTGCAGCTTGTGTGTAGTTTAAGAAGTGCAAAGTGTATATAGGTTTAAGAAGACCTATACAGACCGGTTGAAACTACTTGTGCAAACTGCCTGAAACCAACACCGCTTCTGCGTTGGATTTCTCAAGCTTGGGGACATTTGTATACGTATAGTGAAATATGTTGGGGCAGAGGTCCAAGTTGGCATATGAATGTTAGTAATATTATATATATATATATACATATATATAGTGTGTGTGTGTGGTGTGTGTGTGTGTGTGTGTGTGTGTGTGTGCCTCCAACACATTTCTTGCCCAGTTTGACCCTATTTAATTTTTCTATCCTACTTCTGGTATACCTGTCTTTGAACTGTGACCCACCATACAATGTTAGGTGTGAAATTTTCTACCTGTGGTATCATGTCAGCTCTCAAACTTTTCAGGATTTTGGAGCATCTGCCTTGAAGCAGGCAGTGGTGGCACATGCCTTTAATCCCAGCACTTGAGAGGCAGAGACAGGAATCTCCGAGTTTAAGGACGTCTTGGTCTACTGAGTTCTAGGACAGCTAGAGCTACACAGAGAGCCCTGTCTCAAAAAACAAACAACAAGAACAACAACAACAAAAGAAGAAGGAGGAGGAGGAGGAGGGAGGAGGAGGAGGAGGAGGAGGAGGAGGAGGAGGAGGAGAAGAAGGAGAAGAGGAGGAGGAGGAGGAGGAGGAGGAAAAGGAAACAGAACAACAACAAAAACAAAAGCAAAAGAAATTACTTTGTGCCTGTTGTTCTTTCAATTCATTTCCTTGTAATCAGCAGGTTGAACATCCTCACACATTAATGGAACATTAGAAATCTCCATGCAACTTCTATTTAAAATGCCGTTTGCATCATTTTTTTAAAAAAAAAAATCATTCTTCTGTCCTACAGTTAAATTGTGTCAAACACTTTTTTTTAAAGATTTATTTATTTACTTAATGTATATAAGCACACTGTAGCTGTCTTCAGACACACCCAACCCCATTACAGATGGTTGTGAGCCACCATGTGGTTGCTGGGAATTGAACTCAGGACCTCAGGAAGAGCAGTTGGTGCTCTTAACCGCTGAGCCATCTCTCCAGCCCCCCAAACACTTTTTTATAAAGAAAAACAGTGTCTGTATAGAACATGTGAGACCTTTTCTTGCTGTCACCATCCCTGAACAACACAGCATAACAACCTTCTATACATGGCTTGCACGACGCTAGCTGTCATAAATCCTCTAGCAATGATTTCACTATACAGGAGAGCCTCAGGAGGTTTATGTTAATACTATGCCATTTTACAAAAGAGGTCTGCTTGAGCACCTGGTGGGGGGGGTTGGAAAACCAGCCCTTGCAGGTACCAAGGGATGACTGTGTATTACAGGGGTCAAAGCAAAGCTAAAGAAACATCAAAGACTGTGTGTGTGTATGTGTGTGTGTGTGTGTGTGTGTGTGTGTGTGTGTGTGTGTTGTGTGTGTGTGTGTGTGTGGTCGGAGTGGGGGTGGGGTGGGGTGTCTGTTTGAGGAAGGTTTTACAGATAATGTGACCATCTGCCAGAGAGCAAAAATAGCCAGCCCCAGAAAGCTGGGGGGAGGAGTGGCTCTCAAGCTTGTGGATGGCAATGACAAGGCCGAGTCAGGTGACCCTGGCCTGAGGACAGCCACAGACCTTGGTTGGTCTGGAACAGAGTGTGCCAGGCACACAGGGGCGGAATCGAATGGGATACTAAAGCCAAGTTGCCCCGGGGCATTAGCCTAAATGGGGTGCAGCCAGGCAGTGGCCAGAATCAGAGTGGTTTGAGCTGGGGTCTCATGTCAGCTTAATTTCAAGAGCAGCTACAGTAAAGCTAGAACACACGAAGAAGATGAAACAGACCCCAAGTGGTTTCCTAAAGTGTTCTGTGTCTTCCAATATGAAACCGGTTACTTAGAGGGGAGCAGGTGGAACAGGGTGGGAAGAGTAAAGGAGTTGGGGTGGCGCTGTAGGGATAAGAAACAAAGACGACTGCTGCATTAAAAACAAGGTTTGAGATAATTCTGACTCTTGGTACCATGGTCATTTTTCTATAAACTTAACAGTGCACTATAAAAATAAAACCTATTAATTAAAAAAAGAAAAATAGGGGTTGGGGATTTAGCTCAGTGGTAGAGCGCTTACCTAGCAAGCGCAAGGCCCTGGGTTCGGTCCCCAGCTCCGAAAAAAAGAAAAAAGAAAAAGAAAAAAAGAAAAAAGAAAAATAGAGGCTGGAGAGATGGCTCAGCAGTTAAGAGCACTAACTGCTCTTCCAGAGAACTGGGTTCAAATCCCAACACCCACATGAGAGCTCACAACCATCCAGTTCCAGGAGATTCAATGCCCCTTTCTGGCCTCTGCAGGCACGAGGCACTCACAAGGTCCAGAGACATGCATGCAGGCAAAATATTCATACATATAAAAAAATTAAAAGGGGGGGTTGGGGATTTAGCTCAGTGGTAGAGCACTTGCCTAGCAAGCGCAAGGCCCTGGGTTCGGTCCCCAGCTCCGGAAAAAAAAAAAAAAATTAAAAAAAACCAGTACCATGTTGAGACTAAACCAGGAAGCACTGTGGTTTCAACATCTCCTCCCAGGTACATGTGTAAAACGCTTCGTCTCGAGGAAGATGTGAGTGGGATCACAGGGATCAGACACTAATGAGTGCCCTGCTGCCTCTGACATGCCCAGACTTCCCCTTTGCTGATTTTCCTTGGATCTCTGGAGCCAGTTCTACAGTAAGCACAGGCTGAGGAAGAGCTCGGGGCAAGCAAACTGGTGAGTACCTGGGTCTTTTGCTTACCAATCAAGTGTGCTTGTTTCTCTCCCTTGCAGGCTGTCTCCTGCAGCCCGTGAAGGAATCTGCTGCTCACTTGGATGATGTCATCGATGTTTGAGAACAGTATGTCCAGATCTCCTGGCGGCAGCTGCAAGCAACAGAAATGCAGAGACTGGGTGTCTGGTAGGGGACTATCAGGAACAGATCTGGCCATTCATGCTATCCGGAGTCCTCTCGCTCTTGGGAAGACCGGCTGCCCAATGCAATGTTGGGAAAGATTTGGGAATATTTTAAGTTAGTTCCCAGTATTGCTTAACAAGAAAAAGAGACATCAAGTCCAGCATGTCCAGCAGGGAAGGAAAGCTTAAGGCCGGGGATGGGGCTAGTTTGGGGACGGGCAAGGGGTTAGCGTTGAGATTTGAATGTGAAATCTTCCCCAGCTGGTAGCATTATTTGGAAAGGCTATGGAACCTTTAAGAGGTAAGCCTCGCTGGAGGAAGTGGGTGAATGGAGGCGGACCTGAAGGTTTTTCAGCCTGCTCCTGCTCCTGCTCCTTCCTTGCCTATCCAATAGCTCGTTTAACGCACACTTGCTGCTCTTGCAGAGAGCCCAGGTTCCCAGCACCCACCACGGTAGCTCACAACCGTCTGTAACTCTGGCTCCTGGGAATCTCACAGGTACACACACAGACATATACCAGCAAAAACTCATACGCATAAAAATAAATCTTCAAGGGGCTGGAGCGATGGCTTGGTGGTTTAAGAGCACTGGTGGTTCTTCCAGAGGATCTAGGTTCAATTCCCAGTACCCACAAGGCAGCTCGCAACTCTGTAACTCCAGATCCAGAGGTTCCAACACCCTCACACAGATATACAAGCAGGCAAAATACCAATGCCTTAAATTAGATAATTAGATGATAAATAGATAGATACATTTTAAAATTAAAAATAAATAAATAAATCTTCAAAAAATAACCTTGCAAAACTGAGCTACAAAAGAAGACAACAGTGAGAATTTTCATAGTATTTTAAGTAAGTTTACTGATTTTTTTTTATTTATTTTTATTTATACGAGTACACTGTAGCTGTCTTCAGACACACCAGAAGAGGCCATCAGATCCCATTACAGGTGGTTGTGAGCCACCATGTGGTTGCTGGGATTTGAACTCAGGACCTCAGGAAGTACAGTCAGCATCATAAGTTTACTGTTTTATGTCAGGCTAAGTTCATAGCTATCCTCAGCCTCTATGGCTAATAGGCTACCAGCTGGACACACCCAAGTCATTCAAGGCCTTGCTGAAAAAGAGACCTGCAGCTTACAGCTGTGACAAGAGGTCTTAGAGGCAGCCCACACCTGCTCCTATAAAGACAGGTTGTGGGGCCCCATGAGTACCTGCTGTAGGCGGCTTCTGATGTCAGAGGTACAGAGTCGGAGCGTGTGCAAGTAGGAGACTTCTGTGTCGATGAGCTCTCTAATGGCCAGCCTCTGATGGAGCAGCGATTTGTCCTCAGAACCCTGGCCTTCCTGCTCAGGGCTCTCTGACTTGGAAGAGGCCTCATCTGTTTCAAAGTCAGCCATGTCCACGGGTTCTGGGAAAAAAAAAAAACCAAACCATCTCAATTCAATTGTGAGGTGAGGTCTTCTCATTACATCTCCTGGGAAATGATGTCCCTAACTTGAAGTGGACTAAAATGTCACTCGCTGCAGACAGAGTCAACTGCTTGTTTATCAAACAGAGTCCGTGAACGGTTGGCATCTGAACAATACGAGAGGGCAAACAACAGCTCAGGTTGTTGCTGACGTTGGAAATTCATTTCCAAACGGCTGCCCTGCCTTGAGGCACTGGTCGGCTGGTGCCACTACAATGATGGAGATGGGGAAAAGACAGAAAAACTGTAGCATGCGCTATGGAGAGAGGCAGAATGGAAAAAGTTATTGGCAGTGACAGGTGTATGTGTGTGTGTGTGTGTGTGTGTGTGTGTGAGAGAGAGAGAGAGAGAGAGAGAGAGAGAGAGAGAGAGAGAGAGAGAGAGAGAGAGAAGAGAGAGAAATGAGGTTAACAAGTAGGGTTGGCAGGATGGTATACAACAGCCTGGTTATTAAGCAGATACAGACACAGCCCCTAGACCTGCTTCCCAGTCATAGGATCCCCCTAGCTCTGGGCAATGATGGAGGCCCAGGATGAGGGAAAGTTCACTTTCTAGATCCAACCTTCTCGAAGGACCACCACAGTCCTTGATGCCACCGAAGGCCAAGTTAGTCCATGCTGGAGTCCATGCTGCTGCCCCAGGCAAGATGAAGCCTGAGATCCATGTGGGCTCACTGCCGCTGCCTGAGGCCTTGGTAATGTCTCCAGGCTATGCTCCCTGGGGGATTGGAGGGGGATCCTGATGTGAGTGGCATGTGTAGCCACCTAAGGCCATGTTTGAGGTTCCTGGTCTCTGCAGCCATTGAGGGCCATGAGTGAGTTGGTGGTCCTGATATGACCAAGAGTCATGTTGATGCCTATGATCTGTGTTACCACCGAAACCCACAAGGATGTTCTGAGCAGACGCCTGAAGTCATGATAATGCCAATGAGCTGCCCCTCTCCAGCCACCACAGGTCTTTCCTAAGTTGATGATTTCTGGAGAGGATGCAGGCAGAGAACAAAGAAAGAATCATCCTCCGTTGGGGGCACGGGGGTGGCCACTAGGAACGTGAGCATGCTCCAGTGAATATATAGACAGCAGAAAATGGACTTTTTTTCTTTCTTTTTTTCCCTTCTTTTTTTGGGGGGGTAGGTCATGGGATAGGGGGACAGACATGGGAAAACTGGGAGGTAAGCATGATTGGGGTATATAATGTAAGACTCCCACATAATCAATAATAATAATAATAATAATAATAATAATAATGCAAAGAAATTTATTTCCCAGGACTCGATGTGTGTTCCTAAAATAGCTCTTATTTTTTTCCAAAGTTTGATCCAGAGTCATTCAGGCATTCATTCATTCATTTTAAAAATACTTTATGCTGGGGGCTGGAGAGATGGCTCAGCGGTTAAGAGCACTGACTGCTCTTCCAGAGGTCCGGAGTTCAATTCCCAGCAACCACATGGTGGCTCACAGCCATCTGTAATGTGGGTCTGATGACATTTTCTGGTGTGTCTGAAGACAGAGACCATGTACATACATACATACATACATACATACATACATACATACACACACACACACACACACACACATACACACACACATATATCTTTAAAAAATACTTTATGCTGGGTTCACATGGCCACGCCCATGTAGATATAGACATGTATTCTGATCACATCTCCTCCCCACAGCAACCCTTCCCGAAACCTAAGTCCACAAGTGAGTGAAGACCTGTGATAGTGTCTTCCTGTGACATGCTTACCGTGATAGTCCCGGTGCATCTGTTTTCCTATAGGTGGCACAACTCCATTCTTTCTCATGGCTAAAAAGAGTCTGGCCATCCCCTGGCTGGTGGCCACCAGGTTGTTTCCATAGTTTAGCTACTGTGAAAAGTGCTACATTAAACTCTGATGTGCACTGGCTGTAGGAGGGGCTGACTTGGACTTTTGTTGGCGAATACCCAGGGGTGGCATAATCATTGACCCAGATTTCTTTATTTGGCTCAGCTAAGTCCTCTCCTCTTTTCTCCCCATCTCCCCACAGTTCCATGGCTTCCATCCTCAGTCATGACATAGAGCCTAGGACCAGGTGATTTTCTTTCTTTTTTCTCCTTTTGTTTTGTTTGTTTGTTTGTTTGTTTGTTTGAGACAGGGCCTCTGTACAGCTCTGGCTATCCTGGAACTCACCACATAGACCAGGCTGGCCTCAACCTCAGAGACCCGCTGCCTCTGCCTCCTGAGCGGTAGGATCAAAGGTAAGCACCACCATGCCCAGTTTTGCCAGGTGATTTTCAAAAGTTCCAGAATCATGCTTCTGAGTTGAGACCTCTCTCCAACCCTGCCATCCACTCCCATTTATCCTGGATGTGCTTCCAGTTTAAGTCCCTGAAACAAGCTATGGTCATCCCCTGCCGCCCACAGCATCAGTGCCCTTCCCTGCTCAGCCTCACTCCCCCCAGACAGAAGCCAGCCAGAGAGAAGAAGGCGGTGCTTCTCTCCACCCCTGTGCTTCTTCTGCACTTGCTGTGCCCCTCCCAGGCTCCGCCTGCAGCATTCTTCGTCCCTAAGCCCATTTGTCGTCCTCACCCTTCTCAACTCTGAAACTCCCACCTACTCGCTGTCTCTAGATGTTAAAACTGTATAAATAAGGCCATCATATGAACAAGATGACCTTTTAAAAAATCTTTCTACTATGAAACACTCAGAGAAGCCAGAACGGGTGTAATTTTTAACTCCAGAGCAGGGCTGACAAAAGCATAAGAGAAGTCTCCAGGGAACTAAATCAGAGCAGGGGTGAGTGAGCTGGTGCCACTGTGTCCCACAGTGGAGTGGACAAGGAAATGGTTGGATATGGTCGTGGCCAATCTCAGCCACCTGGGAACTTACCAGGAAATACTCTCCATTAGTGGACTGGTGAATCAGGGGAAAGGATCAGCCTGGGATACATCAAGAAAGATGTTGGAGAATGATGATTGACACACTGGTGAGGAACCCAAGGAATAAATCCTCATGGGAGGCCGGGGAGGGGACACTAGAGCTGACAGCTGGCCTCATGCTAACGTAAAACAATTAGGACTAGAGAATGTCAGAAGGCTAGAAAATATCTTGAGAACGGATTTGTTGAAATAGTACAGAATCTGGTATTTAATTGGGAACATTTACACAGAAAACTCATAGAAAACTAAGAAACCAGCCAACCAATGAAACTAAATTTTATATATATATATATATATATACATACACATATATATACACACACATATATATACACATATATATACACACATATATATATATGACAAATTTTTTGTGCAGAAAGATAAAAGAATCTTGTCTCATTCTGGAGGAAGAAATATTGTGGACAAAGGGCTGATACCTGAACAGACAGACCTACTGGGGCTCCCCATTTGGTGTGTACTTAGTGTCTCATGCTTCTTTCTTCCCAGTACTATCGCAACATGCTTGTCAAAGTCAGACAGTTTCCCAGCCCCAGGCCTCCGAGTCAGGTTAGAATTATGACCAAATGTACCTGTGGTGCTCTTCTCCTGTTGATCTACCGGCAATTTCAGAAGATTCAAATATCAACTCTTCCAAGGAAAAAGCGTTGAAGTTGTCAGGCCTGGGGACAAATGTCTTTTACCCACTGAGCCAGCTTGTCCACCCAAGTTATATTTTTATAACTGTGAGGTAAACTGAAAACTAACTGAGGAAAATGGGATTTTCCAATTTTATTTATTATTATTGTTAATAATAATGTATGGGCTGGGTCTGTAGCTCAAATTCATATGCAGTAGTAAGAACTAAGAGGGCCAATGAGGTGGCTCAGAGGGTAAAGGGATTTGTCACCAAGTCTGAAGACAGGAATCCCATTCCCGGGACACACATGGTAAAAGAAGGGAGCCAACAACACTTAGAAAGTGTCCTCTAGGGGTTGGGGATTTAGCTCAGTGGTAGAGCGCTTGCCTAGGTAGCGCAAGGCCCTGGGTTCGGTCCCCAGCTCGAAAAAAAAAAAAAAAAAAAAAAAGTGTCCTCTAACCTACACCTGCACACAATAAATACATATAATTTTTAAAATACCCAGAGAAGCTACACGGGCCTTTGAAGCAGGTTCTCACATGGTCAGCTGCAAAACTACATATGCTACAATTACTAGTCTGCTGACACTGATAGAGTTGAGATCTAGAACATTCCACCAAAGTACCCTTCATCTGCCTTTCCCCCATGGCTCCAACTCCTCCTGGGTAGAGTACTCTGGAAAACAATTTTTCAGTTTCTTTCCAATGAGACATGTGCTTAATCGCCCTCCTAGACACCTAAGCATCTAACCCAGAGAAAGCAAATGTAGGTCCATACAGAAATCCACATGCGAATACTCATAGAAGACAATAAAAGTGCCCTTTACGGCTGAATGACTGAACAAACTGGCTCATCGGTACCACGGAATAATCAGAAATGAACACAAACTATTGACACGTGGCCTTGGCTTGGTTGGGCTCTCAAGGAAAATGACTGTGTTAAAAACAACGTAGTACTCGGTAATTCCACCTAATGACATATGAGATCACAGACAGAGGACCGATTGTGACTGTCTGGCTAGGGACAGGGCGGGAATGCAAGCGAATGGAACTACATTATAGAAACGATCATGAGGGAGAGCACCCTGCAGTGGTGGGACAGTCTGTATGTACATGGATGTAGACATGGATGTACACAATCCATCACATGATGAAATGCTGTGGAATAACCACATACATGTAGTATAGTGGTTGGTACCTATTTACTGGCTTGGGTTGTGCAGTAGTTAAGCAAGATACAGCCATTAGATAAGCAGAGGGAGGGAGGCCAACATGGCTCTCAGTGGATAAAGGGGCTTGCCGCCAAGCCTTGATGACCTGAGTTCAATTCCCAAGTCCTACAAAAAAAAATGTAAAGCAAACAAAATATCGTGCAACTTTAGTTCTCTGTTATCTTTGCAACAGTCTCAGGATACGCACAGCTGGGAAGACTGAGCTGAGGGCCCTTTCTCCTATCCCTTGTCTGACCTACCTGATAAGGAGGGGCCTCACCCTTTCTTCAAGGCAAGTAGGATGCCTGATGAGCATAGAAACACATTTTTGTCTAAAGCAGGCTCATTCTTTTTTTTTTTTTTTTTTTTTGGTTTTTTTTTTTTTTTTTTGAGCTGGGGACCCTAACCCAGGGCCTTGCGCTTCCTAGGCAAGCGCTCTACCACTGAGCTAAATCCCCAACCCCAGCAGGCTCATTCTTTAGAACATCTTGGAGTGGGGGATTTCGCTCAGCGGTAGAGCGCTTGCCTAGCGAGCGCAAGGCCCTGGGTTCGGTCCCCAGCTCCAGAAAAAAAGAAAAGGAAAAAAAAAAAAAAAAAGAACATCTTGGGGCTGGGAGAGATGGCTCAGTGGTTAAGAGCACTCATTGCTCTTCCAGAGGTCCTGAGTTCAAATCCCAGCAACCACATGGTGGCTCACAACCATCTGTAATGGAATCTGATGCCCTCTTCTGGTATGTCTGAAGAGAGTTACAGTGTACTTATATATAATAAATAAATCTTTTCTTTTTAAAAAAGAACATCTTGATGTCTTACAATAGGCAATTAAGAACTAAAATTCAAGTCAGACATCATTGTGCATGCAGAGGCAGATGGATCTCTAAAGTCAAGCCAGCCTGGTCCACAGAGTGAGTTCCAGGAAAGCCAGGACTCCACAGAGAAACCCTATCTCAAAAACCAGACCAAACAAACAAAACTAGGAAACAAAATCAGGGGTTGGGGATTTAGCTCAGTGGTAGGCTTGCCTAGGAAGCGCAAGGCCCTGGGTTAGGTCCCCAGCTCAAAAAAAAAAAAAAAAAAAAAAAAAAAAAGAACCAAAAAAAACACAGAAATGGAAACAAAATCAGGGACCACAGGCGTAGGTCAGTGGTAAAGTGCATAACATTCGCCAGGCCCTGAACTCAATGCCCAGTTCCTGGTAAAGCGCGCGCACACACATCTTCCCTGGGTGGATGGCTGAGGATACTTACTTTCCCTGCTTGCAGTCCCTGTCTTTCTCCCCCGCCCCAATCTCCATCTCTGTCTCTCCCAAGGATCTGTCTAGTAACCCAGGCTGCTCTCGAACCCAAGATCCTTCTGCTTCCAGCCCCCAAGTGCTGGAATTCTAGGCACATACCAGCACGTTCTTTGTTGAATGCATGTGTAGGAATGTTCAAGTCCTGCTGCCCCAGAGAAGAGAGAAACAACGCCGTTTTCTGCAGTTCAAAAGTAAGAAGCATTAGCTTGCTGTAGAAGCATAGACACACCATTGACAGTTTCCCTTCTCATCAAGGATGCACCAGGAAGAGTCTAAGTGGCATGCCTCTGCGTGTGTGCGTGCATGTGCGTGTGTGTGTGTGCATGTGTGTGTGTGTGTGCATGTGTGTGTGTGTGTGTGTGTGTGTGTGTGTCTTATGTATACAGGCACACACATGCAGAGAGGTCAGAGGTCAACTTCACCTTGTCTGAGGTAGGGGCTCTTTGTTGTTTGATGCTGGGCCTCCTACATCAGGCTAGCGCCCAGAGATTCTCCTGTCTTCTACCTACTGGTATTATGGATGGTGCCATTCTAGTTTTTTAAATGGGTTCTGAGGATCAAACTCAGGCCATGAAGTCTGCAAAGCTAGTGACTTTGCCTGTTGAGCCATCTCTCAATGAGAACACTAGCTGTCTGGGTCAGGGTTTTACTGCTGTGAACAAACACCATGACCAAGGCAACTCTTATAAGGACACCATTTAATTGGGGCTGGCTTACAGGTTCAGAGGTTCAGTCCATTATCAGTCCACTACAAACCATATTCTTTTTTTTTTTTAAAGACTCATTTATTATGTATGTATAAGTACACTGTAGCTGTCTTTAGAAACACCAGAAGAGGGCATCAGATCCCGTTACAGATGGTTGTGAGCCACCATGTGGTTGCTGGGAATTGAACTCAGGACCTCTGGAAGAGCAGTCAGTGCTCTAACCACTGAACCATCTCTCCAGCCCTACTAACCGTATTCTTAAGATTCCTGCTCAGTGCCTAGCAGTCGAGGGCCAAAAGTCCTACAGGTCCTTGTGCCTACATTATAGCTTCCAGATTAGTCTTTTCGTGGGATTCCTGAGTGTGTGGACTTTCCTGTACCTTTTCTTGGGATCTTTTCCTTCTGTTTGTTTTTGTTTGTTTGCTTTGTCCTATTCTAATGTAACTTTCCCTATTATATTTTATTTTATTACAGAATATTTTATTATCATCCCTTATAAGCCTGTTTGTTTTTTCATGAGAGATAAGAAGGGAGTGGATCTGGATGGGATGTGGGCAGGAACTGGGAGGAGTAGTCATAACCAAGATACATTATGCGAGGGGGAAAAATCTATTTTCAATTAGAGGAAAAAATATTCATGCTCAGAAACAATATAAAACAGGCGTACTACTTGATGGCTCTGCTCTGTCTTTGGTCCTAAAAATAACTGTAGGAGGAACTATGAAGGAACTATGAAGTCATTTGGAGTCCAGGCCTGAAGCCAAGGAAACCTGATTTCCAATTGTTTTTGTAGGCTCTTCAGTCAGGGTCTCATATTGCCAAGGCTAGCTCCAGCTCTCAGATGGCCGTACTTAGCCTTGATCCTTCTGTCTCTGCCTCCCAAGGATGAGGACTACAGGCATGCTCCACCATGCCCAGCTGCCGACTTGATATTTTGATTCTGCGGTCAATTTACCAACCTTGCCAGCACATTTAGCAACCATCCTTCTAGGACTTCACAAGAGAATGTCTAACGGAGTGCCCGGAACATAAGCTCTCAGCAGGTTTTTATTACTATTTTTTGTTAAACTGCAAAGCCAGTGTGATGGTTTGTATGTGCTTGGCTCAGGGAGTGGCACTAGTAGAAGGTGTGGCTATGTTGGAGTAGGTGTGGCCATGTTGGAGTAGGTGTGGCCATGTTGGAGTGGGTATGGCCTTGTTGGAGTAGATGTGTTACTATGGGTGTGGGCTTTAAGACCCCCCCCCATCTTGGGCTGGAGAGATGGCTCAGAGGTTAAGAGCACCGACTGCTCTTCCAGAGGTCCTGAGTTCAAATCCCAGCAACCACATGGTGGCTCACAACCATCTGTAATGGGATCCGATGCCCTCTTCTGGTGTGTCTGAAGACAGCTACAGTGTACTCATATACAAAATAAATAAATAAATCTTAAAAAAAAAAAAAAACCCTCATCTTAGCTGCCTGGAAGTCAGTATTCTGCTAGCAGCCTTCAGATAAAAATTCTCCTCCTGCACCATGCTTGCCTGGATGCTGCCATGTTCCTGTCTTGATGATAATGGACTGAACCTCTGAACCTGTAAGCCAGCCCCAGTTAAACGTTGTCCTTGTAAGAGTTGCCTTGGTCGGGTTGGGGATTTAGCTCAGTGGTAGAGCGCTTGCCTAAGAAGCACAAGGCCCTGGGTTTGGTCCCCAGCTCCGAAAAAAAAAAAAAAAAAAAAAGAGTTGCCTTGGTCTTGGTGTCTGTTCACAGCAATAAAACCCTGACCAAGACAGCTAGTGGTGTTATTAACCAGGTGGACAGAAAGTTATCTACGAATGCTTGCTGCCTGATTTTGTCACAACCAATCAAATCCAAGTAAACGAGAATCGAAACAGCTCATGAAGACTAGAGTGCTAATCGTCATCATCGCCATCATTGATAATAAGAACTACGAACAAGCCATAACCCAAAATTGCTGCTATTGTCTCGAAAATAGAACTGAGAGATTGGGAAGGAGAGCGGGTCCTGAGGATGTAACTCAATCCAGTCATAATGGAGACTGATTCCTTTCCGGTTTCATTTTCATAAGAGCTAATACATTTTTCTTCTCTGCGTCCATCTTGGCTTACGGTACTTTGCATTGGATTTCTGCCACTTGATTAAGACAGATGGTGTTTTAGCCCTTGGAAGGAAACAGGTCACTGGGAGTCAGCACTGGCTAATTTAAATAAAAAAAAAAGAAAGAAAGAAAAAAAGCAGGTCATGCCAGGCTATCCTCATTCTCTTACTGGCAGTCAACTGCATCAGTAGATCAAAGGAATGCTGTAGCCTACGTAGCCCAGCAATCTGGTCCAGCAAGGTCTTGTGATTCTCTCAGGGCACCCTTATGAACAAGAAAGAAAGATGTGGTTATGGAGGCTGAGGAAAAGGACATTGCGAGGCAATCGTGTGTACTAAAATTGATAACGATTGCCAGGTGGAATGCACCCACTGGGACACCAGTGGCATTACTGTTAGTGAATAACCATCTGATCTCAGATCTCATTTGAGGCCTGCCGCATAGGAACTAATGCCTGGCACTGTCATCCTGGCCAAAAGCCGGCGGGCAGCTAGGAAGGTCATAAGCTGTAGTGGGGAACCTACAAAAAGTATTTGTTTTGTTAAACCGACACCTTGTCAAACTGCCTTCTGGGTATTTGCGTTTACACCCATGCATGAATGCGGGCCAAAGTTAATGCAGAGTCCTAACTGGTCCAGCTGAGGATGAGTGACAGCTGAGCCCTAAAATGGGTCATCTGTATCACACTCTGCTTTATCTCCTCTTGCAGGGATCAGGGAACATGGCAGACGAAAGGGTGGAGAGTAAGAGCTGAAGGAGTGGGAGGAACGCTGTGAGATGTTTCCTCTCGACCTGATATGCCTGTTGCATTCACAGACCCACGCAGCTGTGGATTCCCTGCAGAAGATCAAGATGGTCAACATTCCATCCCGGGTGGGGGGAGGGGATCATGAGGCCCCGCCCTCCGCTGAAGAATTATTGGCAGTTGTTGCCTGGGGAGGGGCGTGTTTTTCCCAGGGGTGTGGCTACTGGTTGGTTGCGCATGCTCTGGCAGATGTTTCCATACCCATATATATGCAGACAGAACGAACTGAATATCATGGAATATGAAAACATAGGGAGACATGAAGGTAGGAAGGGGATGTGGGAGTCTAGAGAGAGTGGAAGGTGGAGTTAGGTGTGTATATGATCAAGATACAATGTATACACATGTGATATTATGAACAAGATTTTTTAAAACCTGTTTGTTTGGTTGGTTGGTTCTTTTTTTCGGAGCTGGGGACTGAACCCAGGGCCTTGCGCTTCCTAGGCAAGCGCTCTACCACTGAGCTAGATCCCCAACCCCTAAAACCTGTTTGTTTTTTAAGACAGGCTCTCACTATGTAGTGCCAGATGTTCTGGAATTCTCTCTGTAGTAGACCAGGCTGGCCTCGAATTCAGATTCATCTATCTGCCTCTGCCTCCTGAGTGCTGGGATTAAAGGCGTGTACCACCACCTGAGCTCTGTTGTTTACTGATGTCCAGTAATCGCTCCAGTGTTTCCTATCTCAAAGACCACCTAAGTTCACACTCCACCCTCTTCCTGAAAGAGTATGACAGACTCCTGACTGGAATCATGGCAGCAGAATGCCATGATCTTTAAAACATGAAAACGAGGACTCATCTTTGAGAAATATCTTTAATAGGGACTGGAGAGATGGATACGTGGTTAAGGACACTGACTGCTCTTCCAGAGGACTCAGGTTCAATTCCCAGCACCCACAGGGCAGCTCACAGCTGTCTGTCACTCCAGTCCCAGGGGATAAATAATCTCTCTTGCCTCCTTGGGTATTAGGCATGCATTGGTGCACAGACATACATCCAGGCAAAATTTCATACAAAAAAAAAAACTAAATAAATTTTTGAAAAAATAGGTATATCTCTAAATAAAATCTTGAGAAGGGAATGAGGGTTGGGCTGTATGCTCAAGGGTAGATTTTATGCTTAGCCTGTGCAAAGCCCTAAGTTTGATGCCAACCTCAGAAGAAGAAAAATATCTGTCTACAGAATAGAAAACCATGAAATTTGATCACCTTACTCCTCTACTTCAAGGACAGATGAGGGACTGGGGACATGCTCCCCTTTGCAAGCTTGATGCCCTGTGATCGATTCCCAGAAGCCACATAATCCATAATTCTAGCACTCTTAAGTTGAGGTGGGGGTGGAGACAAGAGAATCACCTGAAAGCTCCCAGGGCAGCCAACTTGGAGGCTGAACAGTGCTGAGGCGGAAACAAGGGACCCTGTCTCCCAGAAGTTATCTCTGACCTCCACACACCAACCACAGCATTTGCATGCAGGTGCAGGCAGATACACACACACACACACACAAATAAATATTTTTTAAAAAAAATAAGCAGTATTGTCGTCTAAGACATGCTCACTCCTGAGATTATGATGCCTTATAATAAGTAATTAATAACTAAAGTCAGAGCTGGGTGATGGTGGTGGTACCTGTCTACAGAGTGAGTTTCTGGACAGCCAGAGCCACACAGAGAAACTCTTATCCTGAAAAAAACAAAACAAACAAAACCAAAACACCTAGACCAGTCTTCCTTGACTCCAATGCCCTTTCCAAAGAATCACCCCTGTTCTCAATAACAAATTTACTTATTTGTTTAATTATTTGGTGGTTCATTCAACAAAGCATAAACTTTCACTAAGGCACATTTCTTATTTTCTTCTTCACTAACATATTAATTTGTTGTCTGCTCTTAAGTTAGCACACAACTTGTGCTCAGTTAATAACCTGAATGGTACAGACAAATACAAAGAACCATGGATAAATTGCCAATGACACTGAGACTAATAGGCCCTTACACAAGTCTTTGAGTCTTCTTGGAAAACACCAAAAAGTTTGAGGTCAGCAAAGAACTGGCAATTCCCCCTTGAATTTTATATGAAAGGGACTAGATGCTATACACTCTCTAGGGCTGCCTTTTTCTTTCAGAAAAATTATTTTGAGCTCTAACCATGCAGTAGCATTGTAGTAATATCTCATCACTCTATAGCTGCATAATATTCTGTTATGGCTACACATATGCTGCTGTGGATATATGTATGTTGTGGGTGTCTGTGTTTTATGTTTGTATGGACACTATGATTATCAACATACCGGATAAACAACAGGTTGTTTCCTGTCACCTAACTGGTTCCTCTGTTGCCATAGGGCCAGACTTAGTAGTAATGGAATGTTTGGGTCACATGGTAGGATTCCTTAACTTATAAGGAAATGTCAAGTTCTTTGTAAAACAGTCTTTGGTTTGATGTGTGTCCCCCCCCCCAACCCCCCCCCCGCAGTGTGAGCTGGATCTGCTCTGCCTCCTGGTCAACACTGACACAGTCATCAGTCTTTCTTGTTTCTCTGGGGCTAATAACCTTGAGGACACTTTCCAGATCTTATTTGCCACCGATATAGTTTCTGGAACAACATCTTTAATGCTCGTAAGTTAGGAAAAAGGCTCTTGCTCATTATAGAACCCAGTAACAACAGAGAAGGGTGTGAAGAAGAGGGCATAGTCCTTCACACTAATCACCACCTCGTGGCACTCGGGTAACCACGGGGTATGTGAATCATGAGAGACACATACAAACTAAGCACAGAACTCCCCTCGAAAAGTTCTGCTTCAAAGGGCTGGCCTGAAGCATTTAACAAATGTCTAGGAGTTTTTGATGTAAGGGTTCTATAAATTGTTCCTCAAAAAGTCTGGTCTGGGATGTAGGTAAGTGGGTCTTGGGCAATTATGGGGGCCGGTGAGCAACTGTTACCAAGTAAGGAAGGAACTCTTGCTAAAATAGGAAGTATGTTTGCCATAAATGGTCCTCTATGGAGAGCTAAAGTTTGAAGTCTAAAAGGTCTAAACTGATCATTAAAGCCCACTGTTGTGATGCATGTCTTAATCCCAGCACTCAGGAGGCAGAGGCTTGCAGATCTCTGTAAGTTCGAGTCCAGCCTGGTCTACATAGTGAGTTCCAGGATAGTGAGAGCTACACAGTGAGACCATGTTTTGGGAAAAAAAAAAAAAAAAAAAAAAAAAAACAAAGAGAAAAGGAAAGAAAGGGCTGGAGAGATGGCTCAGTGGTTAAGAGCACTGACTGTTCTTCCAGAGGTCCTGAGTTCAAATCCCAGCAACCACATGGTGGCTCACAACCATCTGTAATGGAGTCCGATGCCCTCTTCTGGTGTGCCTGAAGACAGGCACAGTGTACTCATATACATAAAATAAATAAATCTTTTTTTAAAAAAAAAGAAAGAAAAGGAAAGAAAAGAAAATTCAAAATGTTAGAAACAACTGGGGAGGGGGGCGGTTCCAGAGGACCTGGATTCAGTCCCCAGAACCCACAGGTCAGTTCAAAATAGCATTCTCTTCTGATTTGGGGGAGCACTGCACACACATGGTACACAGACACACAGAGAGGCAGGCTGGACATCCATATACACAAAATAATAAAACCAAACCAAACAAGTGTGGAACAAAAATCATAGCATAAAGCCAGAAAAAGAGAGTTACCAAAATCACTGTGCTGAAAAAAAACAAAAACAAAACCTCCGTGAGTTAAGAAGAGAGTGACACAGAAATGAAATAGAGCAAAGACACATCTGTGTCTGTCTGTCTGTCTGTCTGTCTGTCTGTCTCTCTCTCTCTCTCTCTCTCTCTCTCTGTGCTCTCTTTATAAACACATGGTCAGACAGGTGGTACGTGTCTTAACCCAAATTAAACGACAGCTATTTACCCTTAGCCAGACTTCCCTGGCTCTACTTGGAAGGTTGAAAGGGGTAGAGAAAGGAGACCATACAGTATTTAAAAAAAAAAAAAAAAAAAAGCAGGTCTTTTTATAGAGCAGTGGGTCTGCCCAGTCTGTGTCTTCACAATTGTCGATCCACAGATCTAAAGCTGTTCAGCCTGTCAATAAACAAGCCCCAGGCTGTGGACTGTCAGGCTTGGTGAATGCCATGCTGCTTGGGTGACAGCACTCGGACACACACCCCCTCTCCAGAGTTAAATAAGAAGCCATTGATTTGAGCTGGAGCAGAATCAACCAAGGCACTGTTTGCTGCAGTACTCTGCTGATCCAAGAGAGATGCGAGCCAGCTGTTGGCGAATGCTGGGCCCTGGCACAAATTCAATGAGGCCATGTGGCTGGGCAAGAATGGTGCTGCCAGGTCCCAGGTCATGTCCTCTCCTCTCCTTTCGAAACATTCTGTAAGGTTCTGGCAAGGGGGACACCTAGGGCCCACCTTCTTTAGAGTATCTGCGAGTTTCCATTTTTACTTTTGACTTATAGTGAACTGAGGGGCTGGAGAGAGGGCTCAGTGATTAAGAATGCTCGCGGCCCTTCCGGAGGACCTGAGTTTAGTTCCCTTTGCCAATGTCACTCAGCTCACAGCCACTTGTAACTCCAGCTCCATGGGGTTTGGAAGGCATCTGACCTCAGAGAGTTCCTGCGCTCACAAGCACATACCTACAAACAGGTACACACATACATGTGATCAAAATAAAAACAAGTATCTTAAAAATAGTGCATGTAGGGGTTGGGGATTTAGCTCAGGGGTAGAGCGCTTGCCTAGCAAGCGCAAGGCCCTGGGTTCGGTCCCCAGCTCCAAAAAAAAAGAAAAAAAAAAAAAAAAAACAAAAAAATAGTGCATGTAGTACCTTGCTGCACCCTTATTTAAGGTGCTCTCCCACGATACGAGCTGGGTTTTGCTAGTCACGATATCATTGGCTTTATTATACTTTCACGTGTACATTTTTGTCTTTGGGGTGGTGCATGAGTGTGGAGGCCAGAGATCCCAGTGGGATCAGCCTCTCTCCACCCTATTTATTTATTGGCAATCTCTCACTGACCCTGCAGCTCACCGATTTGGCTAGAGTAGCTGGCCAGCAAGCCTCAGGGATCCTTTTATCTCTGCCTGTCCCCACTCCCTGGGCTGGAGTTACAAACTCCCCAGCAAGACCAGCCTTTTAAGTGGGTGTTGGGGATCCAATTCCGTGTCCTCACACCTTTGGGCTTTGCCCCGTTCACGATCTCCCCAGCTCCATTCACATACACACTTTTTAAAGTTTACATTTTAGGTTACTTTGTACACAGCCTAGTTCCTTCCAGGCCGTTCCTAACTGGCACAGCAGTGTTTGATCGGATAATCGGCATCAGCCCTTCTGTTGAGCGTCTGCTGTGTGCCAGGTATCAAGCTTTATCCTCAAAACAAACAGGAGGGCAAAGTACGGGGCCTGGAAAAGGGCAAATTGGGCTTCCCAGATCATATAGAAGGTCAGGAGGCTGCCTACTTCTCCACTGTCTGTCTGTCTCTGTCTTTCTGTCCCTCTGTGTGTGTCTCTCTCTCTTTTTACCCGCCCATTCCCCAGGAACAAACTGTTCTCAGAGATTCTGCCGGGATTGGCAGTGGACGGCTTCTTTGCAGGACCACTGACCTCCAGAGGACTAAGAGCCAGCACCTGTGCTAGGGGTGCGCCGCGCCACCTCCAACTTGCCAGCACGCAGGAGCCACGGTTCTGCTTTCTGGACCCAAGTTCTGATACCACTTTACTACCGGGTCAATTCTCCCTTCAGTTCGTCTTGAATTTCTGACCCTTTCTTCCTAGGTCTTGACCGGTCTACTCAGTTTCTTAGCCAAGGCTCTTTACGGTCCTTTGAATCTTCCCTTTGTTTTAATGAATGCTTTATTAAAAGCCGCCTACCAGGCAGCGAGGTAAGAGACAGAACAGTTATCATTTGCTCTAGCCCAGCTTACTTTCCTGGACCTTCCTCCCACCCAGAAAGGGGATCAGGGGAGCCACCTGAATCTGGTGACTCCAGCTCCTAACAGGGTAGAGATCCAGCAGTGTGGGGCCTGGGATCCGGCCACACCCTGCCTCTCTGCTTACCCCCGACCCCCAACCTCGCGCACCTCATCTGTCCAGCAGCTGTTTCCCCGCAGCCCTCCTGGCGACATCCTGTCGCCAGGCTGGACTCACCGCGCACGCGCCGGCTGCCCTCCGGTGTCACTCGCACCCGCTGGGCTCGGGCTGCGAGTGCAGCTCCTCTGTCTGCTGTGCACGCGCAGAGCGCGCCCCCGCCTTTGTCAGTTGCCACTCTAAGCTTAGGTTGTTTTCGGCGCGCGCTCCTCACCCAGCAGTCGAGGGCGTTCCCAGACCGCGCCTCCGCTGGTCCGGGGCGGGGCAGCGCCACACCTGCCAACTCACCTGCCCGACTTCACCCCAAAACCAGGGCCACAGGTCGGCTAGTGGGCTCTCCTGCTGGCAATGGGTTTCTTCTGTACTGCGACCAGAAAACTCCAGGGCAGTGTCTTAACTTACTTTCCGTTGCTGCGATTAACACATGACCAGAAGCAGCCTCGGGGGAGGACTGCAGTGGGTATCAAAATCACAGCCAGCTCTCAAAGGAAGTCAAGGCAGGAACTGAAGCAGGGTAGGAAGCTGGAGGCAGGAACTGAAGCAGAGACTGTACAGGAATGTTGTTTACTTGCCTTCTCCCCGGGGTTTTATTTGCTCAGCCTGCTTTCTTCTACAAACCAGGGGCTTCAGGGGTGTTATCATCCAGAGTGGGCTGGACCTCCCCACAGCGATCATTAATTAAGAACATGCCCCCACAGACTTGCCTAGAGGCCAGTCTGAAGCAGGCATTTTCTCAACAGACCCTTGCTTGTGTCAAGTCCACAGAAACTAACCAGCTGAGGAGTTAAACCTGGGAAGCACTGAGGGTTCTTGCTCCAAGGGTCTGTGCACGCAATCTTAGACAAAGTTGCCAGCTTCTGGGATGAGAAAATGCTGGTGTTTTATTTCGTTTTATTACAGTGAGCGAGGGTGACCTCTGGGTACTGAAGATTCAGAAGTTAATTCCACAGCTAGGGTCCCTGTTAGCCTTGGACACTGAACCCACAGTTGGAAGAGAAAATACAGTGAAGCCCACAGTGTTCCTTATCAGTTACCTAAGTTTTGTTTATAGGGACAGCACTTACCAGCTCTACCCTCCAATTTATCTAAAGACAGGGTCTCACTATAGAACCAGAGCTGACCTGGAACTCACTATATAGACTAGGCTGGTGTCAGACACACAAAAATCTACCTGCCTCTTCCCTCAAGTGCTGGGATTTAAAGTGTGCACACTACACCTGGTCCAGATTTTTGTTTTTGTTTTTTAGTAATGATTTCTTGAACTTTAAAAAAAAAAGTGAATATCACTTTGCCCCAGTGACAGCAACCCAGAGAGAAAAACGATTCACCTCTACTTCTTTCTTCAATAGTCGTCGATCTTTAAAATTTACCTACCTAAAAGTTACATTTGTCCCACAGAGTGGTGGCACTGATCTCAGCACTTTTTTTTTTTTTTTTTTTTTTTTGGTTCTTTTTTTTTTGGAGCTGGGGACCCGAACCCAGGGCCTTGCACTTCCTAGGCAAGCGCCTACCACTGAGCTAAATCCCCAACCCCTGATCTCAGCACTCTTGAGAGGGAGAGGCAGGCGGATCTCTGTGAGTTTAGCCAGAGCTAAACAGTAAATTCCTGTCTCAAAAACCAAACCAAACAAACTACATTTATTTGTCTCATTTAAAATTCAAAAGCGTATTCTCAGGATTATTTCTCCTTGATCTTTGGCTTGCTTTAGTACCTGGCATACTGCCAAAGACACCGTTAGCCCTGAATTAGTGTTTGTTAAGTGGGTGGGTAAGAGACTACGAATTAAGAACTGTGAAAGACAGAGAGAGAGAGAGAGACAGAGAGAGAGAGAGAGAGAGAGAGAGAGAGAGAGAGAGAGAGAGAGAGAGTTATGATTTGAAATGGGACAGCAGATATTTTGGGAATCAAAAGACAGCTACCCTTTTCTCTGCCATTTCTCCTTTTTCCTGAGGTATACAAGACTTCAGAGGAACCCAGATAGAACTCCCAAACCAATTACAAAATTAACCATACTATTATTTAGAGATACGTACTAAGCTGCAAGATTGAACTCCCTGGGATTAAATCTATCTAGAGATGATGGACTAACTGTGCATGCTAGGGTCTTCAGCAGTAACAGAAACTGGTACTGGTTAACTGAAGCACCAGCAGAATGCATTGGGAGATCGTAGGGGGCTCGCTGAGCCAACAGAGAGTTAGAAGAGAACTAACGGCTCAGCAGTTAAAAGTGCGTGCTACTCTTCCAGAGGACCTGAGTTTAGTCTCTAGCACCCACACCACTGTGGGCAGCTTACAGCTCCAGGTGGGTCTGCTACCTTCTTCTGGCTTCCACAGGTAACTGCACACCCATGGCTCACAGGCATACAGGCAGGTGTGTGTGTGTGTGTGTGTGTGTGTGTGTGTGTGTGTTAAGTCTTAAAATCCTAATAAATCTTAAACAAAAGGGACAAAAGGAAAGAGTGAAGAACCAAGCTAGAAACATGGGCAGGCATCAAAGGAAGCTAGATAGTGATCTTCAACCTGTGGACATATCAGATATCCTCTATATCTGATATTTACATTGTGACTCATACAGTACCAAAATTACAGTTATGAAGTAGCAATGAAATAGTTTTATGGTTGGGGGTCACCACAACACGAGGAACTGTATTAAATGGTTGCAGCATCAGGAAGGTTGAGAACCACTGGGCTAGATGCTCAGATCCATGAAGAAACCACACCACAGGAAAGATGCTTCTGCTCTAACACTGGCAGTGGGCTCTGGGTCTGGTGATGGAGGTTCAGAGTTGACCCAGCTGTCATCCTCCGAACAAGTGTTGACTGATATCTTCACTGAAACTCACTACAGTTGACTGAACACTTTTATGAATTGCCTGCTTCCCTTTACCTCTATGTGTCTGTTTGTCTGTTTGTCTATCTACCTACCTATCTGTCTGTCTCTTTCTCATCATAGTCTAAGATGAACAGTGTATTTTTGTTGCTGTGACAAAATAGCTTAGGAGAAGAAATTTTATTTGTTTATGGTCTCATAGGTTTAAGTCAATGACTGTACAGGTGTATTGTTGTTAGGTCTGAGGCAAGGCAGAAATGTCATGGAGGAAGGTTCATGATAAAAGAAAGCTGCTCGCCCCCAAGAAATCAGAAGGGAGAGGGAAAAGGAGAGAGAAGGAGAGCGAACAGAGATCTAACCCTCCAACTAGCCTCAGCTCCTGATAAACCCATTCTTCTATGAATTCATCGGTGGATTGATCCATAGAGATCAGTGTTCTTGGGATCCATTTGCCCTCTAATAAAAACAAGTGTTGGTTTCATGTTGTCTTAACTACTTACTAATCGGTATGATTAAAATATCCTGGCAAGGGCTAGTGAGACGGCTCAGTGGTTAAGAGCTCTGACTGCTCTTGCAGAGGTCCTGAGTTCAACTCCCAGCAACCAATCAGCCGTAATGGGATCTGGTGCCCTCTTCTGGTGTGTCTGAAGATAGCTACAGTGTACTCATATAAATAAAATAAATCTTTAAAAAATATATATCCTGACAAAAGTAACTTATGGGAGAAAGGGTTCTTTTTGGCTTACTTTTTCGGAGAGATATGGTTCATGAGGGTGGGAAAGACATGGCAATAGGCAGGGAAGGTGAGTGGCAGAGCAGGAAGATGATTGGTTTTATTACTCTTGCACTTAGTAACCAAAGTGTGAGCAGGGCCAGGCTTTAAGACCTCAAATTTCCCAGTAACTCTCCAGCCTCTGACAAGGCTTCACCTCCTAAAGGATCCATAGCCTCCTCAAACATCATCATCAGGAGTGTGTGTGTGTGTGTGTCCCCAAACATGAGCACTTATCATAGGGGAGCATTTCATGTCAAACCACAACACATGCTGTGATCCTGCAGCTGTCCATTCACAGTGCCTTCAGTGTTCCGAGCCATCAATAGACCAGGCCCAGTCCTCTTTCTCTATAATCATAATAGATCTTATGAGGACATGGGCACAGGCTTAGGGGTGGGAGAGACTGTAGCAGAAAGAGGATCGGTAGCCATTTTGGCCACTTCTTCATATAACTCACACATGCCTCAGGATACACTTGAGCCTGGGCACAGACGTAGTACATCCATTTAAAGATGGATTGGTCCTGTCCGAAAAAGCTGGCTGTCTCAGAAGTCCCTTCAGCTTCCTTATATCTGGACCACACCTTGTGAGGTGCCAATCACATGGAGGTGGGTCTTCCCCTGTCAATTAATCATCTTCAGAAATACTCTCACAGACACGCCTAGAGATGTGTCTCCTAGGTGACTAGGAATCCTGTCAAATTACCAAGCCCAAGTATCACATTTGTGAAAGTGTTTCTAAGGAGAAAACGTTTATCAGTGACCTGAAAGAAGTTTGTATTAGTCAGGGTTCTCCAGATGGTGACAACCAATAGAGGTTATGTACACACACAATCCGGACAAAGATGGGGAGGGAGGAAGAAAGATGAATTTCAACAGTTTGGTTCAGGAAATTGTGGAAATGCCGTGAGAATGAAGTCTTCGGTGGATGCTAGTAGGCTTGGGACTTGGGAAAGCGTTAAAACTTGTGGTCCAAGCCATCTCCTGAAAGAGTTGTTTCCAGGTTGGTGGAGGTCAGTCTTTGTTCTCTTTGGGCCTTTGGGCTGGAACTCCTTAGAGAGACCAGGCTAACCTGGGACTGATAGAGATCAGGCTCCTTCTGTCTCTAGAGTGACTTGATTAAAAGCATGTGCTACAAAAGCTGATGTCTCCCTGAGCAGGGCTCTCAAGCCTTTTCCATTTATGACCCTTTTCTCCTAAAATCCCACAAATATAGATATATAAAAAAGTGTTACAAAACCGAACACGTATTAACACATCATAAAGAAATTTTAGGGTTGGGATTTAGCTCAGTGGTAGAGCGCTTGCCAGGAAGGCGCAAGGCCCTGGGTTCGGTCCCCAGCTCCGAAAAAAAAAAAAAAAAAAAAAAAAAAGAAATTTTAAAGCAAGTCTTTGGTATACGTTTTCTTCTAAAAAGAAGGAGGGAGAAAGGGAGGGAGAAAGGGAGGGAGAGAGGGAGGGAGGGAAGGAGGGAGGGTTTATTCTGGTTTCTAGTCCCAGGAGGTACACACCATCCTGGGAAGGAAGGCACAGCAGTAGGAACAGGAGATTGCTGGTCACACTATACCCACAGCCAAAAATTTGATGGTATAAAATTTAATAGTACAAACTTCCTATCATTTCACTCATGACAAAAGCACATTTTAATGGTAAGGTTGATATTATTTATTTTACATAAAGAATTCAATTGGAGGGGCTGCAAAGATTAAGAACACTGGCTGCTCTTTCAGAGGACCCAGCACCCACATAGTCCCAGCCATCTGTAACTCCAGTTCCAGGGCACCCGATGTCCTCAGGCACCAGGCATGCACATGGTCTACAGACTCACATGCAGGCAAAACACTCACCGCATCAAATAAAGCGAATGAATCTTGTAAAACGTTAATACTAAATTCTAATAAGCAGGTTTCTGAGGCTACCCTCTGGACCTTTAATCATTGGGCCAATGATGAAAGATAATTTAGAGATGAAGAGGAACCAAATTTCTGCCTGTTAAGACAAAAAAACAAAGCAAAACAAAAAAACAGGACACTGGAACTAGGAGTATACAAGTTGAAGAAGAGACAAACCAGGAACATTGAGCACACTTAGCACCCAGATCTTGACTTTTTTTTTTCCCTGAGCTGAGGACTGAACCCAGGGCCTTGTGCTTGCTAGGCAAGCGCTCTACCACTGAGCTAAATCCCCAACCCCCAGATCTTGGCTTCTAAGTAGCATTCCTCATTAAAGGAGCCACGGCTCTCTTGGAAGAAGGGGCTGGTAAGCCTACGACAGCTTGCTTTAGTTTGTTGTCCTGTTCCTGCAATAGAACAATGGCCAAAACCAAGTTGGGACAGGGGGATTTTCATTTTGGCCTTCCATGGCAGGAACTCAAGGCAGGGATCTGGAGACAGGAACTGAAACAGAGGCCACGGAAGAGCTCTGCTTGCTAAATTGCTTCTTCCTTTCCTTTATAGCCTAGGTCCATCTGCCTAGGAATGGTACTGCCCACAGTGGGCTGGGTCCTCCTGCAACAAACAGTAATTAAGAAAATCCCCACTGCCTGCCCACACACCTTTAATCCCAGGACTTGGGGAGGCAGAGGTGGGTGGGTCTCCGTGAGTCAGAGGCCATCCTGATCTACAAAGCAAGTTCCAGGACAGCCAGGGCTGTTACACAGAACTCTATTTCAGGGGTGAGAAGTGGGGTGTGGAAGAATATAATAGTCGGAACGGTAAAAGAGTTAACTTGCAAGGGTTTCCTGGCTAATTCTAAGCTAATTTATCAAAGTAAGTATCACCAAGGAATGATAAATCAAGTATAAAATCATCATCATCATCATCATCATCATCATCATCATCATCATCATCTAGGGCCTGACAAGGTGGCTCAGTAGATAAGAGCTCTTGCTGCTCTTCCGTTCCCAGTAACCCTGTCAGGCCTTTTACAATGGCCTGTAAGTCTCACTCCAGCAGCTCTAACACCACCTTCAGTCCTTAGAAGTCTCGCACACGTGGCATACATTCACACAGACAAGCACACATACATGCAGATAAAAATAAGCATTTTTAGCAATAATAATCCGCAAGCCCATACTGATATAAATAACAGGATGAATGAACAAATAAATGAAGACTGGGAAACTGTTCCTTACAGACTAATATACATGAATAGTCTGTTAGAAAACTCCTTAAAGGTTGTTGCTATAGTGAAAGTTTGATATGAATTGGGGTCAAAATATCTTGCCGAGCTGGGAATGATAGTAGAGGCCTTAATCTCAGTCACTTGAAAGGCTGAGGCAAAAAGAGGACTAATTCAAGGCCTGCCTAGGCTACAGAGTGAGTTCAAGGCCAGCCTGGGCCTGGTGTGGTGGTACTTGCCTTTTAATCTCAGCAGAGGCAAACAAAGCTCTGAGTTTGAGGCCAGCCTGGTCTAAAAAGCGAATTCCAGGACAGCCAGGGTTAAACAGAGAAACCCTGTAAAAAAAAAAAAAAAAAAAAAAAAAAAAAAAAAAAAAGCAAAAACATAAAATAAACAAAGTCAGCTTGAACAAGTGAGTGAGACCCTGTTTCAAAGTAAAAATTAAAAAGCACAGTGGTCAAATGTGTACCATACAAGGCTCTACACTCAGTCCTCCATACTGAGGGCTCACACTTCTGGAGGGCGTGGAGGTGGGGCATGGGGATTACCATACCCACTCATGAGTCACAAAAGCAAAATGATGTCTTTGCAGTGGAATAACTGCCTGCACCACCTTAACCAAAATTTAATCTCACCATCACTGAGATGTCCTGGCAGCATGTGACACCCACAGGATACAAAGGAAAGGACACAGCCTTGCCACAAACAGGCTCTTGCTCCAGATGTATAACCTGGATATACTTATGTGGAACCATAACATAAATGCAGATTAAAGGCCATCTCACAAAATAACTGGCCTATCATCTTCAAAAATGTTAATTCAGAGAAACAAAGAAGCCAGGAGTGCTGGCACAAACCTGCAATCACGACACTTAGAAGGCAGGTATAAGGGAATTGCTTGCTGTAAGGTCAAGCATACCTTGGTCTACAAAGTGAGTTCCGACTCAGTCAGGGAAGACAGCATATCGAAAAGAAAACAGAACAAAGAAAAATAGACCCATAAAGAAAGGCTAAAGAGTCCAGATTGAAGGACATGGATGGGATTGCGTAATGCAATGCAGTTCTCAATGCTGAATTGGATCCTGGACTGTGGGAAAATGGCATTATTAGGACAACTGAGGAAGCTCGAATACAGACTAGGGATCAAACAGCAGTATTGTGTCAACATGCAATTTCTTGATTTTAAAAATTTATGGTTGGAGAAATGGCTCGTGGGTTAAGAGAACTTTCTACACTTCCAGAGGACCTCGATCAGGTCCCAGTGATCAGTCAGGTGATTCACAACTGCCTTTAGTTTCAGTCCAGGGTCTCTGGTGCTTCCCTCTGGCCTCATTGGGCTCCTATATATGTCATGTATGCACTTAGACACACACATAGACAGACAGACACACATAAATAAATAAATAAATAAGTAACCAAATCTTTAAGAAACTGGGGTTAAAAAGAAAGATCCCATTGCGATTGGGAAATATACAGAAATATTTAAAGATATGGCATATGGTTATATATAATTAAAAGTTATATATATGTATACACATATTCATAAAATTAGAAGTAGAATGATATGCAGTTCTCAGCAAATAATAGTCCTGTCGGTATCTCGTAGTAAATAAAGTGGCCCTTGCCGTGTAGTAAAAGGAAAATGAATTTGAAAATTTCACAAACCGGCCCCTCTAATTATCTTTGTTATTAACTTTGGATGTATTCATTAGTGTTTCTGGGACTTAGTTTCTTGGGTAAAGCAAGTATACAACCTATATGCCTTTTGTTTTGTTTTTGTTTTTGTTTTTATTTTTGTTTTGAGACATGGTCTCCCTGTGTAACTTTAAGTGGTCAGAACTCACTTAATAGACCAGGCTGGCTTCAAACTCAGAGAGAGATCTGCCTACCTCTACCTCCTGAAAAGCGTGTAGCACCACCCTGATCAATCTATATGACTTTCCCAGCGTTGACTGACAAAAAAATGAAATAATGTATAAGAAAAAAAATATAGGGTTGGGGATTTAGCTCAGTGGTAGAGCGCTTGCCTAGGAAGCGCAAGGCCCTGGGTTCGGTCCCCAGCTCCGAAAAAAAGAAAAAAAAAAAAATAAACTTCAGAGTGCCCAAAATGGAAATCGCCTAACCATCTCCCAGTATTTTGTGGGATTCATTGAATTTAAACTAATTCTAAATTTATAGACAAAATGACATTTCTTACTCAGACCTTCTAAGTCTAGACTGGAAACATCCTAAATGCAGGGAGTTTAGAGCTTATCACTTACTACAGTGACTGGCCCACAGTGGCACTCAGTAAATAATGCCGTGCTAGTAGATGTGCCTAATGGCTGTCCTTAGTGGTCACTGAGAAGGTTAAATATGTTTTCATTTCTCTTAGTCACCAATATGCTTTTGCTAGTCCTGAATAGACTTGGTACAGAGTACTGAATGACCTGGGAATCTAGAAAACCTGCTCAGCTACGACCTTGAATTTGTCCTCTGTTCTCTATGTCCCTCACTCATTAGGTCACAAAATACAAACAGACCTGAGAGTCATCCTCATCGATCACTGTCTACAGAGAGACAGAACACACTGCACAGGGGTTATGACACAGCATGACGTCATTATAGTAGGAAGAAGAAAGGATTCTTTGCAGTATGTATTGTTCTGCACATAAGGTTTAATTGTTCCCGGACGTGGTCTTTTTCGTCTACCATGTTCTATAAGCATCATATTGCTTTCTTTTTCAGAGTGAGTTCAACATCGTGTATTTCCTCGGGGGTTATTTTCTTCTCTGTGATTGGCAAATGCCCGGTTCTGTGCATTTAATATTTGACTTCAGATACGGTTAAGCAATCCAAGTCACAGTACGGCAACCGTAAAAGGCTGGCTACAGTAAATGCCCACAAGATGGCAGCATTGTATAAATATTGAAAAGCAAGACACTGTTCTTGAAGACTCCCTTCTGTGGCATATTCTTGAATCTATTAAATAGATGTCTGCTTTTGAAGTTTCTTTTAATTATGACATATATTTACAGTTTCCTTCCTTGATATATTTTGCAATCCTGAAGTGGAGGGGCTTAAGTAATAAAAAGCACGATTTTCAACGTGAAAAAAAGAATCTGTTTAAGCAGATGAGCCTTAGCCGTTCTATCAAAACATTTTAAACAATGACAGATTGTTCCTATGCAATATGTATGGCATAAGCGAATGTATAAGAATAATATTACAGATTGGATGTAATGACAAATTCTTTAATCCAAGGACTCCAGAAGTAGAGGCAGGAGGATCTCTTTGAGTTTGAGGCCAGCCTGAGATACATAGTAAATTCCAGGTCAGCCACTACATTGTGAGACTTTACTTTTAAAAAATTATATAATAGAAACATGGTATATATTTTTGTAAATATTGTATAATGGGTGCAGTAAATATGGCAGGTAATGTTGCCGTAAGGTGCCATGTAAAAACCCAACATTATCACGTTGAGTAGAAGGCAGGGTCAGAGACCTTTAAAGTAGTCTGGACATTCTTATTTCTATTCCCTGTGACACACTTAAACACCTATAAATACCTTGTCATCAGGAATTGTCCCTGTGAAAAACGAGTTGTGGAAATGTCCTGATCGCTGCCTTTTCTATTGTGACGTTCCTCTTTTAGCTGGTAGCCTATCTCCTCCCTCTAGGAGGTGAGAGAATGTCGCCTTTGGTTTGTCGAATTGTCTAATAATAACTGTAGCAGCACATATTTCCGTGAGGTTTATGGCTGAGAGAGAATGCTCTCCCATATCCTGTTTCAACAAACGCAGGGCAGTGTGGTCCTTGACGCTGGGGGGGAAAAAAAAAAAAAAAAAAAAAAAAAAAAAGCTAAGGAAGGATGCTAATTGAACTTGAGCCTTTGAGAAATACCAAATAAGCCAGGCGGTGGTGGCACATGCCTTTAATCTCAGCACTTGTGAGGGAGGCGGTGGCAGGCAGATCTCTGTGAGTTCGAATCCAGCCTACTCTGCAAAGTGAGTTCCAGGACAGACGGGGCTGCACAGAGAAACCCTGTCTTGGAAAACCCTGAATAGATAGATAGGTAGACAGATACATACCTAGATACATACCTACATACCTACCTACCTACCTACATACATACATACATACATACATGTGTATATATATGTATATATACATCCATACAAACACACATTCATACATACATACTAAAATATGTTTCCTATGGGCTAAACAGGCTGCTAGGTAAGTAGGAGAATCCTGTCTATTATTTGACCACATAGGTAAGACATGTTTTTAGGAGTTCTGACCACGCTCAGAGCCCAACAGGAAGTAAGGAACTCATAAACTACAAACTACACTCAGAAGCGTAAAGGGTTGCTTCAATGTAATTGGATCTTCTATCTTGGTGGATCAGGGCCCTATCAGCCAAAAAATGTCACCGCCGCGCACACACACAACCACTCTGGCTCTGTCCCCTGCACTTCAGCGAGTCTCAGCCGGCACCAAGTGGAGCAGTTATTCCATTTCCTGTGATAACCATCAATGCCTCCCGGCCTCAGCCCAGCAAGTTGAGAGTTAACAGGATGTAGCTTTAGGACCAGCGCTCCTCAGGAATGGTAACTCGAGTGGCTCCACATTTAGTCTCACAAAGAAAAGTGGATTACTAGAGTGAACCATGAGTCACAGGAGCCCGGCTTCACGCCCTTACGAGTGAACAATGCAGAGGGAGAGGCCGCGAAGGACAAAAGAAAGGAACACAGCAATTGCAGAAACTCCAGACTTTAAGGACCTGTCTTCTGGTTAAAAATAGCTAATGAACGTCCCAAAGTGCCAGGCGGTGCGCTAAATGGTTCATGTGAATTGAGCAAAACCATTAAAGATATCATTTGATAATCTAAATATTGTCAGGTTGATCTAACCAGAATTGCGGGAGAAGGGTAGAGAAGGCCAGTCAGTGATGGCACTTTGTCTTTTACAACCTGATGCGCAAGGCCTGGCCTTAGTCAGGTGGTCAGCAAGGACCTTCTTGTTAACAGTCAGGATGTATTTCCAGCTTTTGTGCATTATACTGCGGATGTTCGGTTCAGACAAACAAGTCAAAGCCTCCAGCATTGTTTCAGAGTAATCCCAAGAAAGAGGAGGAAGGTTTGGCTGGGTCTTCATTGTTGAAGTTCATTACTTTATTGTGTTGGTGGTATAAGTCATTTTCTCCTTTCACTCTACATTAAGCTTTTTTTTTTTTTTTTGGCAAAAGGGGCGGGGCTCTTAGATATTATTTAACACCAGGTCCCTCTCCTATCTTCAGGAATAGCTACTCTGAAAACTGAGTTATAACTGCTGTCTTTCTTAAAGATCCTGAAAGGGAGTATGTCTCTCAGTCCCTTCTAATTACGACTCTGCTACTGTAGCAGCTGTCAGAGGACCATTTATTGTTTGCTTATTTGTTTGCTTGTTTGTTTAGGGTTTGGTTTGGTTCTGGTTTTTTCGAGACAGAGACAGGGCTTCTCTGTGTAGCTACAAAATGGAACTACAAAATTAAATCCGTTATGTTAGTCAGAAAGGAAGACCCTAACAGCCCCTTCCGGAAAGAAAATGAAAAGACTTGGATTAGAGTGTGTAACTATAAGATCAAGCGAAAAGCTAGACAAGCCCTTGAGTGAGTTGAATCGCTGCAGAGTGTATCAATACAGAATCAGTTTCTGGTGAACCTGCTTGATCATATATGATACAGAGGGTTTTTAGGCCAGTGGCATTTCTAGGGACATGCTCTCGCCGATTAACGTCACATGATAAGAAATATTTAGCTATGGTAATATTCATTACAGCATTGTTGGTTTAGACTAGAAAAGTCTGGAAAACAACAGAATATTCCACTGGGATTGGTTCAGCGTCCCAACTATACCATTCATATTTCCATAGACATTAGGGCTAGTTCTGAGAAGACTGGTTATACGGGACCACAGCTGCAACAAACGATTTAGAAGGGGGGGGGAACTGGTCTCAAGACAGAACTATGACATCTTGTTAATTTTTACAAATAAAATTAAACGTGTGTGTACACACATGTATACTTGAAATTTTAAACAATCTTTAAGATTTTTGAGATGTGAGTTTTACATAACCTAAAAGGGCTAACGGGTAAGTAGAGAGGTCTTAAATCTATATCATTTGCCCACTGAGGTATAAGAGACTCTACTAGGAGTTCTGGCCAAGTTCAGAGCCCAGCAGGGAGTAAGGATCTCAAGAACTACAGAATAGTCCTAAGTGTTAAGGGGCTACTTCAATATAATTTTTAAACTTCTTTTTCCAGTACTGTGTATAGCATTTACGTCATTTCCAGCCTTCCCCCCCATAGCTCCACTCCCATTGTCCCCCACTCCCTCACAACCATATTATATATATACATGTACACATATACACATACACACATGTAGGCATATGTATGTATGTCTACTTATATATGGGTGAACATTTGGGATTGGTTAACCTATCAGGGAGCTCCACCCCTCCCTCATGTAGCATCCATTACTTGCCTTCATCTAGAGGTGGGCACTTGAGATTCCCCACAACCATGTTGAGTATTAACTGGTGTTCTCATTGTGATGGTTTGTGTATGCTTGACCCAAGGAATGGCACTATTTGGAGGTGTGTCACTGTGGGTCTGAGCTTTAAGATCCTTATCCTAGCTTCCAGGAACCCAATCTTTTCCTGTTTGCCTTCAGAACAAGATGTAAAACGCTCAGCAACTCCTACATCACACCTGCCTGGATGCTGCCATGCTCCCCACCTTGATGATCATGGACTGAGCCCCTGAAACTGTAAGCCAGCCCCAGTTAAATGTTATCCTCATAAGGGTTGCCTGGTCGGGCTGAAGAGATGGCTCAGTGGTTAAGAACACTGACTGCTCTTCCAGAGGTCCTGAGTTCAATTCCCAGCAACCACAAGGTGGCTCATAACCATCTGTGCTGGGATCCGATGTCCTCTTCTGCTCTGCTAGAAAACAGCGACAGTGTACTCTCAGACATGAAATAAGTAAATTAAAAAAAAAAAGTTTCCTGGTCATGGTGTCTGTTCACAGTAGTCTTGTTTAAGTGGCCATCTTTAAGTGGAAGGTAACTTACTGTCATATATAGAAGACACTAAAGGGGTTGGGGATTTGGCTCAGTGGTAGAGCACTTGCCTAGGAAGCGCAAGGCCCTGGGTTCGGTCCCCAGCCCCGGAAAAGAAAAAAAAGAAAAGAAGACACTAAATAGCAATCCACATTAACAAAATCCTCTGAACAATGCACTAAGGGAGAGAGAGAGGAAGAAAGATAAAATTGCTGTCAAATATAGAGAAACAGGCTGAGTAGGTGACTCTGACCCAAAAGTACATTTCCGGTCTCCTCCAGTTTTTCAATCCCTCCATCGACTCCTGCTTCTGATACTTGAGTATCCTCAGGGGTGTTTGATAGTCAGCACCTGGGGCAGCGCTTGACGTACTTGTTCTAACGGTGTTGCATTTTTCTACTGATTTGTAGGTTTGCGATCCAAGCGATGGACAAGCCAGCTTGCATTTTCTGAATCCGCCTCAACTTCTTGTGTTTGTTCTTATTTTACCCCAAACACACTCTGATTACCAACCAGAGAGCTTGTCTTGAGGAGCACTGGCTTCAAAGCAATTGTAGCCACTCAGATCTAGATTTGTCAGTTAATACAGATGTAATTGCCGGGACATGATTGTTCAAACTTGTGTTCAACTCTTTTCAAAAGTTCTCCCTTGCTTAAGTTGAGATTCCAGTCCCGCCTTTGTCATTAAGGTCTCTGTGACCTTGGGCTCCACAGTTTGAGGGCACAAATGGCCTGTGTGAAAACACTCTGCAAGTTGTATTTGAAATGTAGTACTTATCAAACTCGATCTCTAAATTTCTCCAGGGCCTACAATTTTTAGTCATTTTTAAAGTAATTTTAGAAGGTCCAAAAGTGAGGTTTTTGGGGGTTGGGTTTCTAACAATTCCTTTTTTTTTTTTACAAGTTAGATATATAAGTTGACTTTTAAAAGTTTCCAAATAAAGATTTAAAATGAAAATCATTGACCCTCAGCACCAGTTTTTAAGGTTGTTTTTACTTGGGGTTGGGGATTTAGCTCAATGGTAGAGCGCTTGCCTAGCAAGCACAAGGCCCTGGGTTCGGTCCTCAGTTCCGAGAGAGAGAAGAAAAAAAAAGGTTGTTTTTACTTAATGTGTATAGGTGTTTTGACTGCATGCATATCTGTGCACCATGTGGGTAAACTGCTTCAGAGACCAGAGGGCATCTGATCCTCTGGAACTGACATTACAGACACTTGTGAATCACCATATAGATGCTGGGTGCTGAACCCAGATCTGCTAAGAGAACTGCAAGAGCTCCGGTCCTCTCGGCAGCCCCCCAACCCCCGAAGATTTTAATGACACAAATGTAGGAAGATAAGAATCTCAATAAAATACATGAAATTAGATTGATTGCAGAAGAACCACGCACTGTTCCTCTATAATTCTGTGGAACACTTTGCTAGACTTGCACCTATCTAAATGCAGACCTTTGAAAATCACCCAGTTTAGTTCTCTAGTGCTCTTACTACTGCACCAACACAGCATTTTTCATCCTCCATCAAGATGCCGTGTGTGTGTGTGTGTCTGTGTGTGTGTGTGTGTATGTCTGTGTCTGTGTCTGTGTGTATGTGTCACGTATGCTTTGCCAACCCTAGTTCACTTATCCTTCAGAACTACTTGTTAAGCCCTAGACAGTCTCTACTTCTAACTACTGTACCAGTTTTCAAAGTTGTATTTAAGACTTTTTTTTTTCTTCATTTTTCTTAGGTCTGGAGTGATGGCTCAGTGGTTTAGAGAACTTAGCTACTCTTACAGAAGACCTGGAGACCAGTTGTTACCTGCATCAGGTGCCTCTCAAGCACCGGTGACTCCAGTTCATGCAGTCCAGTTCCCTCTTGCATCCATGTATGTGATGCACAAAAACTCATGCATGCACACACACACACACACACACACACACAAAATAAAAATACACCACTTTTTCCATTTTAATGTTTATTTTAGCATTGACTTAAAAAAGTTTTACAGGCTATACTCATGTTTCATAGTGCCCGAGGGAGCTTCTGTAAACCTTAATTTTCAGTAAAATTTTGTACTTGAAAATAAAGTCAAGTCCCATTTTATCAGTTTTTAATAAAAAAAGTACCTTATTTTAAACGATGTCGGTTTTATTTTGTAATATTCATTTGTACCTTTTGCATTAATAATGTACTTCTCGACATGATCCAAGACGAAACTGCTTCTTTGAAGGATGAGTATAGCAAATTTTATTATGCGCAAATTTATTGTCAAGTTTTTCTGTTCATAATGAAGTTTCTATTAGAATTGCTCCTTTCAGATCAAGTGTATTCAAAGGAATACGAACAGACACAGGGTGAGACTAATACCAGGTTCTTCATGCTCCCTTAAAAAATGGGGGAAGGGGAATTAGCGACATTTCACGGAGCCCTGAACTCTTAATTACTAATAATCAGTAGGAATCTGCCACTTCCTAAACCCAGCTCGCCCGGCGCAGCTTTTCTCATCAGAGGCCACAACCTATTTCGACACACTGTGCAGGAAAAGGACGGCTCCAGAGTGACCTGAAAAAGGATCAAAGGCTATAAACCGCTTCAAACGCGGAAAAAGGATCACTCAACTCCCAAGGAGACCAGAAGCTTTCATTGGCCACATTTGAAAAGAAGGTGACTCCCTAACGCGCTCTCCTGACGCATAGCAAGACACTGCCCTCGGGGTCCAAAGTGATTAACAGGTAGCAAGAGTAGAGCCGCGGACAGCCGGAAGTGGAAGTGAGCTCGGGCGGGGAAGAGCACAGGCTACACCAGACCTGCGCAGCCCGCAGGCATCTCAGTGCGCAGGCGCACCTGGGCGTGGCTGGGTGACGCTGGGAGCGTGGGTTGCGACTCTCGCGGATCCGGTTCCGCCCTCCCTCTTTCAGCCCACCCTACCGAAAGAGCGCCCGAGATCCCTTTCCCAGAGTGCTCCGCGCCGTGAAGAAGCGGCTCCCGGGGACTGGGGGCATTTTGTGTTGGCTGGAGCTGGAGTAACAAGATGGCGGCATCGGCGGAGTGACGGGTTCCCTCCGGGCCGGAGCCGGCGGCAGTGGTGGCAGCGGTACCGCCGCCCTAATTCACCGCGCCCCTTCCCCAGCCCGCGACGTCGCCGCGAACAAGAAACAGCGGCGGCCGCCCAAATAGCAAGTGGCCGAGCTTCAGCAGCCGCGACCACCCTTAACTAACTGCGGCCTGGCCCTCAGCGAGCGGCGGCGATCCGGCTTCTCTCAGCCGCCTTTGCGCTCTGAAACGCCAACAAAGCCTTGGTTTTAGGTTGCCTGCCGCGCTCCTCAGATCTGCCGGGTGGAACAGCCCCGGAGGCTTCCATCCTCTTCCAGAGGTGTCGGGGCTTGGCCCCCGCCTCCATCTTCGCGTCTCAGGATGGCGAGCAGCAGCGGCTCCAAGGCCGAATTTATCGTCGGTGGGAAATACAAACTGGTGCGGAAGATCGGATCTGGTTCCTTCGGGGACATTTATCTAGCGATCAACATCACCAATGGCGAGGTAATCACCCGGTTCTGGGGGAACGTTAACGCTGGGCTTTTTTTCACCCCCAACCCCCCTAAGTACTCCAAACCTTCCCACTGCACGCACGCACGCACGCACTGGGGAGTCCAGAGCGAGCCAGTTTTCCTGGCTTAGCAGCCTCCCCCACTATTTCCCTAAAAAGGAAAAACCCGATAGAAAGGGAGGGTAAGCTCTGAGGCTTCCCACCTTGTTCAAAGTATTTCATTTTAACCGTTATTTAAGAGGAGAAGGGCGAAGTCGTGTATGATCGCCATGGTTTTCTTTGTATTTGTCAAATTTAATCTGGGGTTCTTGTTCCAGTTAGAACAGTTTCCTTTAAAAAGTCTCGCCTTACGTTCCAAGGTTGCCTGTTTTCTGGATGACTCCTTTTGTTTCACTCACTTTAGATTTAGAGGACATGCCCGTCTCTTCACGTCCTCATAGTGGCAACTGGAAGCAAGCATTGCTAACATTTCTCGTTTCCCAAGTGAGTTTGAATCCGTAGGGATTTTGATACCATCGTCCCCTTTCTTCTGCAGGAAGTGGCAGTGAAACTAGAATCCCAGAAGGCCAGGCATCCCCAGTTGCTGTACGAGAGCAAACTGTATAAGATTCTTCAAGGTGGGGTTGGCATCCCTCACATACGGTAAGAACCTTGAGCACGTAGTCGATCGCTGGGAATTGCGAAATGGTGAAAGGGGTTGAGGCTGGTAATTGGACCCGATGAATCGGTCTTGGTACTGCGTCCTCCAGATTCCATAGTTAACCGTAATCGTTGAGTAATTTTTAGTTCTCCAACTTAGTTGAAATTTTGTTGTACTGCTGCATTCAGCTTCTGTCATTTTTCCGCTTCCTGAGGCTTTCGTTTGCAGTTAACTGTGCGGGTCGTCTTTGGTCCCTACGCGGAAGGGTTGGCTTTTTGTTATTTTTAAGGAGGTACCTTTGGTGTTAATACGTTTGTCCCCTGAAGTGGTTTCGAAGGTGTGGATGTGAGTGAGTTTGGTCTACTGGGGTTGCTATCGGAACTGGTTTGGGAAATGGCTGCTCTTTTGTTGTGTTTTTGTTCCAACATGTCTTCCTCCTCCGCTTAGAAAATGGCGGAGCGACGTGACTCAACCCCCATATTCCTGCCTTTTTCTCAGCTTGGAACCACAAAATAAGCTTCCTTTAGCAGCCTTAAATGGATTAACCCTGAAAAGCCGAGAATTGAGTTTCATAAGGCCATGAGAATCTGGGAAGGAAATGACATGACAGTATGTGATCTCTGTAGCAGATGCAACATAAACTTGGGACATTTTTACTCGTGTAAAATTCTTACTATCCCTGTCCAATGTACTCATTGCTTTCTGCTTCTGTGAATGGCAATGTTTGATATGTTTCGGTTCCTACAAACTTTATGTGTAATTGCAAAGGCAGCTTTGAACAGCACCAACTGTTGAAATCTGCTGGTCAGCTGAATAAAAGAAAGCTTCGCTTGATAACAGTTTGATAAATAGTTTGAACCTGTTGAGTTATTTTGTTGGTAACATTTAAAGAGAATTAGAAGGGGCTCAATGGTAAATAGAAATAATCAGGGTAAAAACTGCTCTTTGAAATATTTTAATGTTATTGGGATAATTTTAAATTTTGATTTGAAATTAACCTTTTTTAAGATTAGTTTTAAATCTCAACTGTTTCGTAACAGTACTCAAAGATAACATTTGCAGATAGAAAAATAGTTGAGAATTAAATGGACTGCTACATAACGTATTCTCTCTTCTGTCCCTCCCTCTCCTCTAACTAGAATGGGCTATATAGACCACACACCCTGGTCCTGGAACTCACAGAGATCAGCCTGCCTCTGCCTCTGCTTCCTTAGTGCTGGGAATAAAGGATTGCACCACGCCTAGCCTTTTTTTTTTTTTTAAATAGAAACATTTTAATAAAGATGTTGGGAGATAAATAACCACCAGTCATTTGTAAATGAGCTCTTTGAAAAAAAAAATCCAGATTTATGTGGCAAAAGATTGCAGTGAAATTGGAGGTCTAAGTTTGAGTTTCTGAACACTTTTTGTCCCTAATATACATGGGGGGAAATAAAGCCCTTGGCCTCCACTGATTTGCTCTTATTACCATTGTTTTTCCGGGATTTCTTAGAAGTACTATCAGCCTGTATCAGGTCATTTGTGTTTGATTCTTTTTGTATGTTGCCTTCTGTTGAGAGAGTTGTAAATTTCAAAGAACAGGCATAGCATTTTCAATGCTAAACAAATGCTAATGTGTTGTTTAGTCTAGTAGCTTATTTAAGGACCTTGCAGATACAGATCATTAAGGGCAGTGGGTAGTATTCTAAATGAGTGGATGAATAAATTAACTTGGCAGCAGACTAGTAGGTGCCTACTATAAAGTGAGTGCAGAGAGAGTTAAGGCCTTAGTAAGCTTTCTGTGGGTGTGGCTAAATAGATTAACCTGGCTTTTAAATTAAGGCTTCCTGGGAAAGGAATGAGATTTCAGGAAGAAAGCTTGGTGGACTGGTTGGGGAGGGCATCCAAGAATAGATGGCTTCTGGGAGTGGTTCCTAAAGCAGAATGTGGTAATTAGGTAGGGGTGGGGAAAGTGTACAGGGATACTTAGCAATGGGAGCAGTAGGGGAGCAGTAGGTACATAGAAACAAATGCAGTGTGTTAGGTTTTGTTTTTAATCATCTTTGAGACAAGGGTCTGATTGTAGTTTCTAGCTGGCCTCAAACTCAGATTGTTTTATCTTTCTAATGCTGGTCACCCTGGCTGGCCAGTTCATTGGTTTTAAAGGGAAGTAGCATTTTCCCATTCTTTTTGTATATTGCTCAGTATTTCTATGTCACTTATGCATAATAGGTAGGTAGGTAGATAGACAAACACACACGCATATAATATTGGTATTTACCAAGTTGGTGCTAAATAGAGCAATATGGGGCTGGAGAGATGGCTCAGAGGATAAGAGCACTGACTGCTCTTCCAGAGGTCCTGAGTTCAAATCCCAGCAACCACATGGTGGCTCACAACCATCTGTTTGGGATCTGATGCCCTCTTCTGGTGTGTCTGAAGACAGCTACAGTGTACTTATATATAATAATTAAATACATCTTTAAAAAAATAGAGCAATATGTTTTATCCATTAGTTGATATTTTATAATTTAAAATTTAAATTTTCACCTCATTGTACCCATCCCCCTTTCATACTTAGGTTTGTGTACACAAATATATATAATCTGTTTATAAGATTGACTTTAAGATTATCTGGTATATCCTAAAAGAAACTCAGTTCTGGCCTACAAAGGTGGTGGCCTCCCTCTTCCTCTGTACTTTGAGGGACTTACAGCCACTTAGAAGTCTAGCCTCAAGAGTGAAATATGACATTCAGTTGTTGGTACAATAAACTAATTCCTTTGGCTTGTGGAACATCTGGAAGCCCATCTAGAATTGCCGTCTCCTTTATATTCCTGTTCTGTGTGCTGTCCTCAAGTCAGTTCACTTCCTCTAAGGGAAAAGGTTTAAATAAACAGGAAGATTTCTTACCTGAGTGGAAACAGTTAGGGATTGGATATTTGAGCTCTATATCTGCTCAAGGCCCTTGAAGCTAGGGTTATCTAGAGTTGGTCTCTTATCCTCTTTAAGGCTCATCAGCTTCCTCATCTATACAGTTAAAAAGTTACTAATTTATTAATGTCTTTAGTTTTGTTGAGGGTAGGGAATGTTGAGGAGGCTCGACAGTGAAGAGCATTTAGGTCTGAATTGAGTTCCCAGCTCCTGCTGCTCTCCCCTGTCACCCAGGCATTTGCGCTCACTCACATGACACACATTCACATAGTTATACCATTTCTTACTCCCAAGGAAAAAATGTTTGGGAAATGTATTTTTCTGGGAAAAGAACTCCTTCCCAGTTATTTATAGTCAAAAGTTTTGGTGTGAATAAAGATTTCCTATTTAAAGTGTTTTGATTGCTTAATTGCAGACCTCTCAGTTTGTAAGACCTGCTTCCAGGTGGTAATTAGAAGCATTCTCTTTGTCAGAGTGTGGTGCTATGTCAAAGTCATACCATAAAATGTGTTTTTATGAAACTACCTCCAAGACTTACCATCTGCTTCTGGCAACTTTTAGGTTAACTATTTAGGAAGACATTATAGTAAAATATACTTTTATAGGAAAATTATGTATAAAAGGTGTTTTGGATACGGGAAAATAAATTTTACCTGTGTTTTTCAACCACATCTTCCTGCATTAATTTGTATTTATATTTATGAAGCATTAGTTATTACATTCACTGCTAAAAGGAGTTTAGACAATTGCAGTCTTAAACTTTTGCTTTCAAGTATATATGTTGTGAATAAGGTTGTAATGTTAGAGACGAAAACATTTGAAAGTATTATGAAAAGTGACTTTCAAATTGTACCTCAGTTCAAGTATACTAAAAATGCTTTGTATTGCTAACTTGTGGGATGGTGTTTTGAATCGACAAAATGTGAGAGCATGAGAGAACATATGATACAAATTAAACCTTGAGTTCCTAGCTCCATGTTCTCCTGAGAGCCACTATTGCCTCCATGTCAAGGTCATATCATGCCTGCACTACACTCCACACCTTTATTTGATACTGAGAGAGATATACTCTCTCATTCGCTATCCACAGTTCTTATGTCTCTATTCACACATAATTAAACAAAAAACAAAATCTAGCTTAGAGTTGTATGTCAGTGATGAAACACACGCTTAGCCTATGGGACACTCTTAAATTTTAAGTACCAGTATTCCAAGGAACAATATAGCTAGGCTTGGTGACTCATACCAGTATTCCCAGCATTTCGAGCATTGTGAGGCCAGCCTGGGTAACGTAGCAGGACCTGTCTGCAAAGAAAAAGAAAAACATGTATAGACGGAAGGCTAGAATCTGTTGGCATCCTTTGGAGTCAGGGTCTTACTGTGTAACTTGTCTGACCAGAAACTCACCTTCTAGATCAGGCTGACCTTGAACTCATATCCTTTCTCTAGGTGTTGGGATTAAAGATGTTTGTTCCCCGGTACTTTTCACTAATTCAGTCTTTAAAATAGGTTATTAAGTAAGTTTATTAAGTAAGTTACTTGAATATCTTTCGTAGCTACCAGTGAATAAATGACTGCTTAAAACAATGCTCTTTGGTTAAGGCTTAGATATATTTATATATACTGAAGTGCAAAGATGCTAGTGTTTGGTTGAATTAGTTTTAACAAGTGCATGCCCTTACTGAGATATAAGAATTATGTATAAACTACAATCTGTGGCCTTTTTAGGGTAATTTTTATATCATAGTTGTGTGTCATTTCTTCTGAATTTAATGAAAGTACTAACAACAAGAAAGCCTTCAGGTGGCCAGTGTGCTTCTCTGTAGAGGTTACCTGACAAAATAACCAGGTGGTCGTGATGCTCCTGTGAATAGTGATAGTTGATAACTTTAATTTGATTCTCCCTAGACCTAGAATATTGCCATTCCCTAGTCTCAGTGACCAGTGAGTGGAAATGTATTGTAGCTGTTTTCATAAGGATTTTGAAAGTGCCATACAGAAAGAATTTGTTGAAAAGCATTAGATACTAAATGAAGGCAAAAGTCAAACTGCATTTTTGATGCAGGAGGTTCAAGCACAGCCTGAGCTACAGCGTTCAACAATAACAGCAATACAGCAATAACCTATCAAACAGAAAAGAGCTCAGTAGTTAAGAATGTGTGCTCTTACAGCGGATCTGATTTATTTTCTCAACACCTATTTTGGGTGGCTAATGACTAACTCCAGCTCCAGGAATTCAGCTCCTCCTCTGTGATCACTCCACGCACGATTCATATAAACGTTTTGAAGAAATGAATAAGATGAAGAGCAGGAGTCACACTGTTCAGGCCTTATGTATTAATTATCTCTTTTAAACAAGAGGCCTACGAGTTAGGAGTGTCGTATAAAACTAATATAGTATGTGACAACAGATATTTAAGACCTCATAGGGTGAGTCTGATGTCAAAAATACAGGAACAGCCATACTATGTAGGGTTTTAATAACTTGCCTGTCTGCTCAACTAACTTATCCCCATTTTTTTCTGAACGACAGATCAGTAAGACCTTGACCTTTGAGTTGGCTCATGCCTTTAATCCCAGCACTTGGGAGGCTGCCTTAGGTGGGCCTCCAGTTTGAGACCAGGCTAGTTCCAGGCCAGCCAGGGCTATCCAGAGAAACTGTCCCAGAGTTTCTGTACTCTTTATGTGCTGCTAACCTCATACAACCAAATGGTTTGGTGATTTTTGTTGTTTGGTAAGGGGTATATCTAAAACTGAATTAAAAACACTTTTTCCTGCATTCCTACAGTGCTTTGAAGGAAGAACTTGGTCTTGCTGATAGGGTCAGCATAGCCTTCGGGGATAAAGAAGCTCTTGATCTGACTTCATTGTATGTGTCTGCTTTTTTATCCAGCTGTAGAAATAAACACTGTACATAGAGTGTATGGTTGGGTTCCTTAGCTTCTCCAGTTCTAAACTAAGATTGGGCTAATGCTCTTTTTGCCTTGAATACTGTTGTAAAGAAACCATTGTATTGTTATGTCAAGAACCAGGTGTGATAGAACACACGTGTAATCCCAGAATTCTAGGTCAACCTGGGCCACAAGTGATACCTTGTCTTTTTTTTTTTTTTTTTTTTAATTAAAAGATCTTTAGCTTATTATAAGTTTAATTACTATCTTAGTTATTTAAAATTTCCAGGTTAATATCAAGAGGCGGTTGCTGCTTTGGGTATTTGAGTGTGGTGTGTAATTTTTTTTTTTTTTTTTTTTTAAGAAAATGGCTACAGTGGCTGAAGTATAGGTAGCATTAATTGCCCATGTTTAATTGGCATTGCCTTTAAATGTACAGTGGAGAAATCTACAAGTGAGCTTTATCTGGCTTATCTGAGATTGAAAGGCTTGGAAACAGCTTCACTCATACTTCCTACTTGGTAAAAATGGAGGAGAGCCTTCTGGACTAGAGCTCATACTTTTACTACTATCATTTCCTACTTTTTCTTTCCTTCACATTATTTTTGGTTTGTTTTGTTTGAGATGGGGGTCCTACTATGTAGATAAGGCTGGCCTCTAACTCAAGATCCACCAACCTTAGCATTCCTAGTGCTGGCATTGAATGTGAGCCTGCGCCACAACTCCTGACTTCCTTTTTCTGTTCTTCATTATGCCTGTTATATATTAGTTGGAACTGGTTTTGTGTGGGGTCTGTTGACACTGACTTTAAGTTATTCCTAACACCAAATTGTACTTGGTGAAATCAATGTTCCAGTCTTGAACTTCTGTACTTTTAATTCAGAAATGAATATTAGCTTTAAATCTATAGTTGAAACTGTCTCAGTTAAGTTAATATACTTAAACTTATAAGCATGCTTAATATAGCATATCTAAGTAAGCTGTATATAAAAAGCTCTTTTTGAGCGCCCACTGTGTAACAGTGAGTTTAAAATAGGCACACTTCGATGAAGAGTCAAAAAATTTGTTTGTTTTTTTTTTTTTAACATGTGTCATGAGTCAAGCATGTGGCACCAGTAACTTCCTCTGAAAATTCACACAACCATGTCTCGGTCTCAAAATAAGATTGAATGTGTAAGGGCATGAGAGTTTTCAAGAGGATAATATATAAGAGAGAATAAGCTTCAAACTGTACCTAGAGACACTCGGTTGCTTTCATTGGTCAGTGTCTTATTTAGAGGTGGCTGTTTCTATGACAAAGCACCATGACCAAAAGCAACTGGGAGGAGTTTGTTTTAGCTTAGAGTTCCATAGCACAACTGAGGGAAGTCAGAGTAAAGTTGGAGGCAGAAGTGCTCACTCGCTCTCTCAGACTGCTTTACAGCAGCATTTAGGACAACAGGTGGGACTTCAAGGAACGGCGGCACAGTCTTACTCACAGCCAGTCTAGTGGGAACATTTTACACATTGAGGTTCCTTCTTCCTGTGTAAAGCTGACATAAAAACTCCTTGCTGGCACAGTCAGACTTAAGGGACAGATTGCATTAATGTTGTCTGTTTGAATCTGGTGAAGTGAGCCTTTCTCAGACCTTAACGTGTGTAGTAATTAGCTACATCATACATGACATGGTGGAGAGATGGCTCACCATCTTTTCTTGGTTAAGAGCATCTGTTGCTCTTCGAGAGGATTGGAGCTCTATTCCGAGCACCAAGATGGCAGCTCACAGTCATCCATAACACACAACACACTCTCACTCTCTGTCTCTGTGTGTATATGTATATACATATATGTGTAGACATGTGTGTATCCGTATACGTACATGCAGAGTTGTTTGTCTTAACTTGGCAATCCTCTACCTCTGCTTCCTGAATACTGGAACTACAGGTATGGGCCACTGCTCAACACTGACATGGGAAACAGTTCCCTCACAGCCTCTCTCAATGTTAAAATTATGATCATGAGCCTCCATAAATACTCCAACTGTCTTTAAGATTTTATAACTTCTAATTAGAGTATAGGAAAAATATTAGAAATAACTTAAAATAACAATTTGCTAATGAAAAGTTTGAACCGTTTAATGTGTGTCTTATTTTGAGTACAGAGTTGTACAGTCATTACCATAATCCTGTTTTCGGATATTTTCATCATGCTCCTCAAAGATACCCTGAACCCATCAGCAGTTCTCTATTTTCTTGCTAGCTGCAGGAAACCAGCAGTTTTGTTTTTTGTTTTGTTTTGTTTTGTTTTGTTTTCCGGAGCTGGGGACCGAACCCAGGGCCTTGCGCTTCCTAGGCAAGCGCTCTACCACTGAGCTAAATCCCCAACCCCAAAACCAGCAGTTTTAGCTTCTGTGGTGTAGTTAGTTGCCTATTAGGAAAATACTGATCAGGACCTTGGACATAAGCCGTGGTAAAGTGCTTGCTGGGCATCTGGGAGCCCCTGGGTTTGAGCTACAGCACTCAACCAAAAGAAATGACTGTTAGTCACTTGTGATTGATATGCAGAAGATAGCTATATTTTCCACTTCCAATGAATAAATGTATTTTAATACTTGAATCTCTTGACCTTCAGTTGTCTACACTTTGCCCCATAGTACTACCACTGTTAGCAGTGTTTAAAGTAGTGACAACATGAACTGCCAAAAAAATTCATTCACTGTGGTTTTTGTCACATTTTAAGTAGTATAATAAGAGTGTGTTGCTTTAACCAAGAAAAACATTAGTAAAATAGCTGATATAAAATGGTTTTTTAGTGAATTAACTAGTGAATAAGATAAGGTAACCGATTCTTCTTTGTATACAAACCACACTGGTTACCTGCAGTTTATTGTGACCATTCATGCTTTCGCCTGACTCAGTAAAAGTAACTTTTTCTCAAGTAGAAATTGTCTGAAGCCTTCTGCATCCGTCTGCTAGCCTAGGCCTGATCCTGGAAGCATCTATAGCCTCTGTACAATCTAATCTAGGCCCAGAATGTTTTCAGCCTCTGAGAGCTGCCACCGAATAAATGCACTCTGCCATTCTTAGTTCTTTCTGAGCTCTGGCCGGCAGATTCAACTCTACACTGGCTGAAAACTTCTTTCCAAGCTGACTGAATCAGCCTGGCTTCTATCTTGTCCTCTCATGAATTGTTCTGCTTGGCCTCAAACTAAATCTAGCAATCTATTCTGACCTTCTGGTTCCTTCTCATTCTCTGGCTTATTCAGTCTTCATTTGTGTCTAGTTTGTTCCCTTCTGCTTTTTTTGAACTGTCTGTAAAGCCCTCCCAGTAAAAATGCCTGGTGTCCCTCCCCACCCAACCCCTACCACCCTCTCTCTGCATTGCCCCTCAAGTAGCTTCCCTTTCCTCGATTCCCATGAGAGTTGGGCATATCCTATTCTGTCAAATCTTAATCTGATGTGTCGTGGCACTTTGTCTGCCATTCAGGCATTTTCAGACATTGGTGCTTCCTTCTGCAAACTAAATCGACCTTCATTGTTTGGGATTAAAGGTGTATACTAAGGGTGTATCTATTCCAGCCAGAAGGATTAAAGGTGTATGCTAAAGGCTAAGTCACAGCACAACTAGAGACAGGCTTTTCAGTAAAAACACGATCTTGGTGTTTACAGTGAGGTCAAGCATCCTGCAAAAACTCTTTATAGTGTGATTTTTTTCTCTGACACATCTTATTTGACCATACATATTGTATAGTAAACAAATATAATTGTGAGAGAAGATATTATTTAATTTTGTCTTATTAGCTACTAAAAACATCTAATTCACACATGTGCAGTAGCTTGAATAGTATTGCAGGTTTTAGACTGATGAGAGAATTCAAGAGTACATAGCCAGAAGAAAATGTTCCACAACAATACCCTTCTACATCTTGGTCCACTTTTATATTCTTTGGGAATATTCCCTGGGTCTTGGAGAAGAAGATATAGAAGTCTCCATTTAAGGCCCATTTGCAACAGTTAATGTCAGCACTGTGACCAGTTAGCAGTCTCTGCATAACTGCACATAACCGACTGCCAAAAGAAGTCTCTGATGGCAACTGATGGCAGCACTGGTGCATGGACATAAAAAGAATATGTAGAAGGCATTCTGATCTGCATGCAGTCTCTAGTCAGCAGTACAACAGTGGGGGCTTCCCTAGCAGGGCCCATGAGTTCCCAAACCACAGGCTTTTGACCAAGTTCATAGTACCAGATGTGAATTACTGCCTGGGAGCATTGTATAGTGAAGTCTTCATTTCTTAGGTTAATACTAATGTTTGTAAGTCAGTGCTATTTATCAACAGTGCAGCATATTAGAGCACAAGTGTAAAAAAGAAATAACATTAAAAGACCTAAGAAGTAGTTTCCTAAATACCTGTAAGTAATGCTCCCCTTTTTTTGTCTTTTGAGATAGCATCTCATCTTACCCTGGAGCTTAGGTGAACTCAGCTCTACCTCAGGCTCCTGAAGGCTGGTGTTACAGCCAACATTCAAAGTTTTTATTTTCAACAAATCTTGGCTTTAGTTCCTATTTATATTTGAAACAAACTGAACCAGGTTAAGCTTTTTATGTCACAACAGTTCTAGTTTTCCTGGAGACAAAGGCTTGCTGTATACATAGCCCAGTTGGTTCCATATTATTTTGGAGAAGAATTTGTATTTGCAGACACTAAAATGTGAAAAACTTAGGGTGGTGATTTCTAGTCCTTGGGACAAGAAAAATTAACAATAATAGCACATGAGTTATTGGGGAAATTTACCTAATGTACAGAACAGGATAGTTAAACAATCCTTCTTGAAAAGATTAATCATGTTTGCCAATTAAAGTACAGTTTGGTGTGGAGGGAGTCATGAGCAGATGATAGGCCTTTCTGATGACTTGTAGGATGGCTGATGGAGCCATTTCCTTATTACAAAGAATTTGTCCAAGGTCCAGGGGAATGATGCAGAAGGCTACAAAATCTAGCTGTGCTGGTGCAGTCATTAGGTGGTTGTGCAAGAGGGAAAGGTCTATTCTGTTGCTCTGTATTTTCTGTGTAACAGTGTAGTCAATTATCCAGTTTGTTTTGTGACTGGAGGAAAGGTTATCTTAAATTAAAAGTATAAATCTGTCTTTGAGACAGCGCCATCTTAGCTGAGGATGGCTTAAAACTCACCAATTCTCCTTAGTCTCTCAAGTGCTGAGGTTATTGCGGGTGTGAGCTACCATGCCTAAAAAATGGTTTGAAGCCTTAACCTTAACAATTTAAATTTTATGATCTTAAGTGATGGTTAATGTTTTGTATTGACTCTTCTTGTTTTGTTAGGTGGTATGGGCAAGAAAAAGACTATAATGTGCTAGTCATGGATCTTCTGGGACCCAGCCTTGAAGACCTCTTCAATTTCTGTTCAAGAAGGTTCACTATGAAGACTGTACTTATGTTAGCTGACCAGGTATGTGAACTTTTGACAAAACAAGAAACAAAAAGGTTCTTAATAAAATGTCAGAATTTCATAGAACTGGGGTTTTATTTTTTTGTTTTGTTTTGTGCATGATGGCATAGACTCTAAAATCCCAGCATTCAGGAGACTGAAGAGGGGTTACCAATTCAGTTCCAGCTTGGATGGACTTTATACCAGATCTTGTTTATGACGATCAAAGAATAGCAAAGAACTTTTTTTTTTCTTTTTTAAATTAATAAGGCACCCAAATAACTAGCAATGAACCTGGACAAATTAATGCCTAGAAGAGCCAACACTCTAGTGAGGGGAAGACCAGCTAAAGTTGTAGCAAAGGCTTTCTTGCCGTGTAGTCCTTGGCAGTTACTCTTTTCTTGGTGTGTAGAGCCCAGAAAGATGTACCTGCTTTTGTCTTCTGAGTGCTGGGATTAGAGGCAGATGCCACCACATCCAGCAGCCTGTGTATTTAATCATTTCCACTCAAAACAGGCCAAAGGCCATTACTAGTTTAGTCCTGAATAGCCAGCAAGCTTGAAATAAATGAGGGGCTTTGTTTGACTTCCTGTAGTTCTAGTGCTGAGTTAAGGGATTTGACCTACTGCAGTGTTTCAGAATCTCAGCTGCTTCTTTGATCACCTGTTCTACCCTTTTTCTCTTTCAGATGATCAGTAGAATTGAATATGTGCATACAAAGAATTTTATACACAGAGACATTAAACCAGATAACTTCCTAATGGGTATTGGGCGTCACTGTAATAAGGTTAGTTAAATGCTCTTTGCATGAAAGAACAAAGAGTAAAATATTGATATTGCTTTGATAAACTTTAAATCTTTAAGAAGCCATAGTAAATTGAATTTGCTGTGATTTGCTTAAGAGATTGTGCTAGAAGGATAATGAGTTAACTATTAACTTAGTAACTTGAAATATCTTCTCTACAATTTATCCAACCAAGGTTAGTTTATTTATGTGAAGCTTTTTAATGAGCTTTAATCAACTATATTTAACTTGGACAATTGAATCTATTTTTCATTCACTTAAATAGTGAAAATACTTATATATAATCCTTCCTGAGTGAAACAAATCAGATATTTAACCTTAGACTCTAAAGTGTGGGTTTTGTAATACATGCGCTTGTGCCAATGTGGTAACCACCGACCCATTTTTCACTATGGCTGAGTGTGGTTGATACTGAGAATTCTTCACTCCTTGGATTGATGTATTTAAAAGACTAACTCTTGGGCCTGCTTCACAAGTGGCTTACAGTTTATTACTTACAGTTTATTACTTACAGTTTATTACTCGGGTTTCAGGTTGGGTGGGTTCTCCACCCCTCCTCCCTGCTGTTACAAGAAAATGCTGACTAGTGAATTGAATATTTGTAGAGTAAAACGAGTGCTTATTGGGGTTCCTGGTGATCATTCCATATATGGGGTGATTAGGTTGTGACGCATGATTGCAGTTAGAAACTAATGATATTGATTTTGTCTGCAATGCTTAGTCTTCTTGAGTGAATTGCTTTCTTTATTCCTTCACTGTTGAGCTCGGGCAGACAGGCAGCATTGGCAATGCACGAAGCATGCTCCGATCTGATGATCTCAGAAATTCTCAACTTCAGGACAAACGAGGTGGGGGTGGGGGGGCTTTTTATTTTGTTTGTTTGTTTTTTTGGAAGGAAACTTCCCATTTGTTAACCAGGTAGGGGATGTGGTGTTTTAGGTCCAGCTGTAAATGTTTACCTTTGTTTGCCTGTATGAATGCCAACTTGGAGCCATTATTAGAACTGGTGTTACTTGTTAATGCTAGAGATATTAATGTTGGTCTGACCAAGTTTTAGGAAATTAGATTTTTCACCGAATTTCATATATTGAATGGCTTTTTAGCCATATAATTTATCTTGCATCCCCAAATTGCATATAAAGAAACGTACCTTCTCTCTTTGAAGCATCCAGGTTCTTAGTTATTACTGTAAACCTGGTAATTGGTTGGAAAAAATATCGGTCTTAATTTTTCCTCCTGTAGTTTTGGTAGTTTGACTCTTCTTTTGGCCATCTCCCAGCCTTCTCCTCCCTGTTTCTTGTCCTTAAACACCCCTTATGCCCACGTGGTCCCTGTTCTGCATAGTGGCAGAGCAGTGAGTGCATGGTTTTTGCCCTTACTTTAAACAGTGGCCTAGATAGTAACACCTTCCACTCTTTCCCCTTCTTAGGAATAGTCTGTTTAACCATATAGATGTCTTGGGAAGTCCATGCTCCATTTTTAGAATCTGTGTCGGTACAGATAGTAAAACGGATTTGTGGCACTGCTTACCTGTAGCAGTTTTGAGAGAGACCATAGATATAAAGTGCTCTGTTTAAGTTCAAATATAAATGTTCCTCTTGGACACTTTAGTGTCTTGTTTCTGTAGTTGGTTTTTTTTTTTTTTTTTCTTTTTTGTTATGTTTTGTTTTGTTTTCTGTACTACTGTAGTTTGAAAGTGCCCATTGTGTAAGACTGGCTCCTTCAGTCAGCTTGTACCAGTAGATTTTATATGCAAGGGATCAGGCTTGATGGGGTGGGGGCAGCTTCCAAGTTTGGCTTTTGAAGTTAAATTTCTTACTTGGAAATTGTTCTGAATTTGATATTGGAGTAGCTACTCCAATCTTATTGAATTTGCTCATCTATTCAAGTAATCGGCCCTGCATGGTTTAAAAATAAATTTTAAGGTGACTAAATGCCTTCTACCTCTTCCTTACTGAAGATTTTTCCCCCCATTCATTCTTTTTTGGGGGAAGGGCAGATTGTGGTTTTAAAGATTGCAGATCCAAATTCCCCGTTTTTTAATTTAAAAATTAAAGAGCCAAATGTCACCATTGATATCCCTGTTTCAGGCAGTGACACAATCATAGTGGCATTAAAAATGAAGTATTTTAGAATTCAATGTTCTTGAGCATGTGATTTTTATTTGGAAAACAGAAGCTACAGTGCTTGGTGGAAGAAGGATGGCATTTGGCTACCCTGTTCTTTCTCTAATGCCTCGGTGTTGCCTGTCTGCGCCGGCCATTGTTGCAATGTACGCAATACTGTTTGATGCACTGCCACCTCTATTGTCTGTTCAGTGTTTAGAATCTCCAGTGGGGAAGAGGAAAAGAAGCATGACTGTTAGTCCTTCTCAGGACCCATCTTTCTCAGGATTAAACCAGGTCTGAAACTGTCTCCTATTCCAACCTCAACCCCAAATTCATGTGCTTTTCTTTCTTATTGTTTTATTTTAATTACCTTTTATTTAATTCTGGGGAATATAGATCTCGCTCAAGCACCTCTTACGTTGGCATTATTCAGACATACTTGGCAAACATGTAACATTACTAAGATATTTTCGTGGCTTTTGCTTAAAACTTTTAAAGCTTAGATCAAGCCTGAATGAAAATAGGATATTGTCTTTATTTTAGATTGCTAACATTGATGTGAGGAAATGCTATTAGTTTAGTATTGGAACCTTTACTTAAAAAATAAACCTGAGGTAGACTAGCTTTAAAATGTGTTTGGAGTCAGAGAACTTAGTATAGAAATTGAGTCTCACTGTATTGTAGTGACCGCTCCTCTGTACTTTCCTCTCCTTCCCTAAGAACCTCGGGTAAGTATAGTCAGGCTTCACAGCCAGTATTTCTCAAACTTGATTCTGAAATCAGGCTGTCAGTTCTTAGCTTCAACCAAATGCTTGCTTAAAAAGCATTCTATGATCTAGACTAAAAGGCACTGTATTCATAATAGAACGGTGACAATTTAAGGAGTAAAGAAACTAAATGGTCAGTGACCATTAGCAACACAGTACCTTAATATAGGACCTGAATTTAGATTTGGGCAGGACAAACAACTCAGTAAGTTAATTACTTTATATTTTATTTACTTCTCTAGAAGTTGTAGTCCACCCAACCTCACCCCCTGCCGTGTGAACTTGTTTGTTTTTGTTTTGAGGCCAGGTCTCTGTAGCCCAGTTGGCCTAAAACTTAATATGTACATGGGCTGGCCCCAAACGAGAGCCATAACACCTACCTACCTGTGCCACCATGTCAGTGTGAATTACTTGTTTTGGTTTTCAAGGCAGAGCTTGTGTCTGTAGAGCAGGCTGGCCTGGAGAGCTCAGATCTGCCTGCCTCTACCTTCTTAGTGCTGGAATTAAAGGTGTGCACCACCACCACCCAGCTCCAGTAGGAATTTTTATAGAGACAAAGGAACATTTACTTTAGGGATGTGAATATTTGTGCTTCTGGAACCAACAAGTCTTTAGTTTTTGATAATATATTCTCTGAAAAGATTATATTGGCATAAATAACCAAAAAATGAAGGCATGTGCAATGCTGCACACTGGTTGAATTGTCTAGATGACCTCTCACTGATCCTCTGCACTGCTCCAGTTTTTGTTTCTGATTTTTGGTATGTTCAGTACTCTGAGGGAATAGCCTACTGTGGAAAGATTTCATATACTCAACCTTATGTAGACAAAGAAACACCAGTATTGGACTGAGTTGTGGTGCATGCCTGTAATCCAGCAGGAAGAGGAAAATCACCAAAAGTTCCAGACTGGGACTAGTTGCATAAGGAATTCCAGATGACCTAGGGAGTTGTTATCTGTATACCCAGACAGGTTCTCAATAAATAACTTCCAAACACCTTACTTAACTGCTGTGGCTTAATCTTGGTTAGGGGTAAGAGCACATGACTTGATGCATCCATTATAAGAGGAAACAATTTGTAAAAACTGGGTAGCCTCATTTTTACTTACCTTCCCATCTGTATATTTTGCTTACATTTTGTAGCATGACAGCTTGATAGTCTAAATGTTTTAAATTTTATTAATACTATACAAGCTAGTTAGGTTGCAAATACTTACTACAAGTTCCCAGAAAAGTAACTCGTCCCACTAATGACTGCCTGTGTCTTTGCAGGTGCAGTGCTTATGCTTAACTGATACAGACTTTCCTTACTTGGTTCTCTACCTTTAGGTAGTTTCATAGTAAAGATCGGGCATTTGAGGAGGTAGTATTTGCTTTGGGGAGTTTTTTTGTTATACTTTTGTTTTTAATACTGTTTCGGGCTGGAAAGATGGCTCAGAGGTTAAGAGCACTGTCTGCTCTTCCAGAGGTCCTGAGTTCAATTCCCAGCAACCACATGGTGGCTCACAACCACCCGTCTTGAGATCCAATGCCCTCTTCTGGCCTGCAGAATAAATAAATATTCAAAAAAAAAAGAGAAAAATTTAATACTGTTTCCTCATTTTTGTAGAGGAAATAACTTGAGTATTTGAGTTTCTTGTATCAGTTTTCGGTTGTTTACACAGTACTTGCTTATTGAGTACCAGCTCTCAGACACATTACATCCACATTAGCTCCCTTTCCCTTCTCCGGAAAACTGAGGGGAGTAACAAGACTCCTTTGTTAGTTTTTCTGTTTTCGGTGTCAGTCTGCAAAACGGTGCGCTGGTTTTCTATTAAGAGGAATGACAGTGTGAGCTGAATGTCAGTTAAAATACTTACCCATATTCCTAAATAACTCGATTGCTTAGGAAGTGTAATATTAGATTTACAGTTTTGTAAATAATGAGAGATTTGTAATAATCTCTCATTAGTTTTGTATTATAGTAGACCAAATGAAAGTGTATAGTTCATAATAGCTGGCAGAAACAAGTTTTGTTTGGTTAGGGGGTATTGTCTCACTGTGTAGCCCTGGCAAACCTGGAACCTTCCTTGTAGAGCAGGCTCTCCTTGAAGGAAGAGATCTGCCTGTCTTTGTCTTTCAGATTTGGGAAATAAAGGCATGTGCTGCTACCCCTGGCTGATATTAACCCAAATAGATAATTTGTTTACTTATTTAATGTGTTTTAAAAGATTAAGTTAGTTCAAGGCCCTGGGTTCGGTCCCCAGCTCTGGGAAAAAAAAAAAAAAGATAACACATTGCCTAAAACATCACAAATTCCACACTGGCAGAAGAGACCCAATAGTTTAACAAAAAGAATAAAGTACAGATAGAATTAGAAAAGACACAGTCTTCATGTGTTCTATGTGCACGTGGAGATGTCTAGCTTGATAATGTTGGAGATAGACTTTTATTATAGCATAGTATGATAAATAGGAAGTTAAAACTTCAAATACATTGGTAAATAGAAATGAATTTTATTACCTTTTCATCAAAAACTAGGTTTCCCTTTAAAAGCTTCAGTTTTGTAAGCAAATTTGAATTACTTAGTAAAATGTGCTGTTAGTACTTTATTCCTGGGGCACCATGTAGATTATATACAACTAAACATTTGCTTCTAAAATGCTGATGTGATTGGGTTAGGTCGGTTAAGCAGATAATTTGTAAGCCACCTTAATTTAAATGCTATGCTTTTAATTTTTGTATTAACATTTTATATTTTTCAGATATCTTGTGAAACAATGTAGTGCATGCTTTTTATTTTAAAAAATATTTTATTAACAATATCACACTTTGAGGATTATGTTATTGAAATAATTAGCTTTTTATTGACATTGATGTACTGAAGAGTCTCTGTGGATGAGAAGATACGCAGAAAGCTGTGCCTAGATTTGATTGAGGCATGCTTTGTTTTATCCATAAAAATGGGCTGTCAAGTTTCATGAGTATCCTTCTTATTGTGAGAAGACAGGCTACTCTGTGTATAAGAGCTAGGCAGATGAAGTTACACAGATAAGGATAAATTACTAGGTATAATGAATGGGGGGTGGTTGTTACTGGTGAAGAATAGTAAAGGCTTATTGGGATGTTAAATCTATAATCTGTTCTATTTAGACTACATTTTGATATTTGAATATACTACTGAGTAAGAGAATGTTTAATTGAGCAAGGTGAGAAACCTAATGTCTCTTTATTTCTCTTTTAAAGTTATTCCTTATTGATTTTGGTTTGGCCAAAAAGTACAGAGACAACAGGACAAGGCAACACATACCATACAGAGAAGATAAAAACCTCACTGGCACTGCCCGATATGCCAGCATCAATGCACATCTTGGTATTGAGCAGAGGTGAGTCAGTGCTGCGTGTTTGGGTCAAAAACTTGATAAGTGGAATATGAGAATAGAGATTAATTTGTGAATATTCCTGTTGTACTGTGATTGGACTGCACTTTATATATTTTATGGTATTATATGTCCAAATAAATATCCCCCTAAAAAGGTATTTTTTGTTATTATATTTCTTCCTCATAGTGTGTGTGTGTGCGCGCGCGTGTGCTCAGTTTTTTGTTCATTTACTTAAGCATCTGTGGCCTTTAGGAGTGAGAGTTGTGTAGTTATATTGACATTCTTTTAAAAAAAAATAATAATTTCAAGTCCTGTAACAGTCTTGAGTAGCAATCTATTTTGAGCTGTGTTACTTTTACTGCCCAGTTTTGTAAGACACCAAGTAGTTCTTTATCTTCATTTATGAGCATTTCTTTTGTGTACAATGCTTAAGTTTTCATGTTTTCCCATAATCTGGTTTATAAAATAACATTCTCTTTTCTAGTCGCCGAGATGACATGGAATCTTTAGGATATGTTTTGATGTATTTTAATAGAACCAGTCTGCCATGGCAAGGGCTAAAGGTAAGAAGACTCAAATTTGGGGGTGGCTTGGGCCTAGTAGACTAAAAGCAACCTAGGCAACATAAGGAGCCCTTCCATCTCAAAGCAAAGAAAGCCTTGTAAGGGGAGAAGAGAAATATCTAATATGAACTTGCGGTTTTTTTTACTTAGTTTTCATATACTGAATCTCTAGTATATGTCTGTTCGATGAGTTTAACTTGTTGCACTTCTAAATATTAAATCAATTTATCTTTGCGTTCCTCATTTTCTTATAGGCTGCAACAAAGAAACAAAAATATGAAAAGATTAGTGAAAAGAAGATGTCCACTCCTGTTGAAGTTTTGTGTAAGGTGAGTGTACGTGATGCATGCTTAACGAAAGTTAATGTGGGCCAAATGTGGTACACATACACCCTAATTACAGCTCCGGGGGTGGGGGGCAGGGACAGCCTTGGTCTATATACATAGCAAGTTCAGTGCATCCAGAGCTAAAGAGGTAGACTAAATAAGTTAATAAATGATATGGGCTAGATGATGTGGGCTGGAGAGGTGGCTCAGTTTTAAGAGGTGTCAGGTGTGTTGCACTTGAGCCTTTAATCCCAGCATTCTGGAGTCGGTCAAGCTCCGGACATGATTTTCTGTCTTTGGCCTCTGTGCACCAAGTATACATGAGGCAAACACAGTGCATACATATGTACACATATATAAATCTTTTAAAAATAAAACTAATTTGTAGAAAGGGCAGGCAGCAAGGAGGCACATTAATTAAAGATGCCTGCCATCAAATCTGATCACCTGAGTTTGATCTCTGGGACAAGTGGTGAAAGGAAAGAACCAGCTCTTACAGGTTGTTCTCTGATCGGCATGCAAGAACCGTAGCACATGCGCACGCACTCACAGACACAGTACGTAAAGTAACAATAGTCATGCCATTGAGAGGAAACGGGCAGATCTGACCCGGACAGAGAGGCGTCTGATCTTAGTCAGTTGTCTTTGTATTGCTCTCAAGACCTGAAATGTTTGGGAGCACGGGACTCTGGGAAAGGTTGTTTCTTTTGCAGTCGTATTGGAGTTTCTATTGCCGTGATGAAACACTGTCCAAAAGCAATTACAGAAAGAAGGGTTTGTTTCATCCCTTAGCACTGAGGGAAATCAGCAGAGATTTAAGACAGGAATCTGAAGTGAGAACTGAAGCAGAAGCCAGTGGAGAACTTGATGCTTTCTTGCTTGCTTGCTCCCCAGGGGTGGCACTAGCCCCTGAGAAAGACTCGAATATCAGTTATCAATCAAGAAAATGCCCCACAGGTTCCTTCCCAAATGACTCTAGCTTTTGCCAAGTTAACAAACAGAACAACAAAAAAGACTAACCAGAATGACAACGGCATTGAATATTCTAGAGTAGATGGTGACGTTTAAAATTGGTGAGAAAATCAGGCATAGGTTCCTACAAAGTAGGGAAACAGCATATACATTTCTTTTTGCTTATAGTTTGAAACTTTGGTAATTTTTTTTCTCTAACTTGGTGTTTTGCTTTTCACTCTGTTTTAAATGTTAAATTGATAGGGGTTTCCTGCAGAATTTGCCATGTACTTAAATTACTGTCGTGGGCTACGCTTTGAGGAAGCTCCGGATTACATGTATCTGAGGCAGCTGTTCCGCATCCTCTTCAGGTCAGTTGGTCAGAGAGAAGTGGCCACAGAGGCTAAAAAATGGCTTACCAGGAAAGGGGGCAGAATGTTCTTGCCGATAACCCAAGATTGGTGGGTGTGTGTGGGTGTGTTTAAAAGTGAAAAGGTGTGTATAAGCAAGTGGAATAGACTGGAATGTTGTATATCCTAGATATCAGAGGCTATACCCATAATTTCACCAACATGACTGCTTACACTAAGAAATCTTGAGTGCCAGAGACATGCTCCCTAGGGAAGCCCTGAAAATATAGCATACAAGTAATGTCATACATACTGAGTGGATTGTGCTCCTAGGTGGGGGTGGGGGAATAACAACAACTGATCAAAAAAAAAGAAAAAAAGATCATGGTTGGTGTTGGTGTTTTTCTTTAAGAAAAGGAGTATGTAGGTATGTTTGGAGGGAAGAAATGGTGTATATTTCAAAGTAGAAATTTTAATGATGTTTTGGGGGGAAAAAAAAACAGTTGCTGTGGTACAGAACCCCATTCAGTACCAAATAGAAAGCGGCAAATCTGGGCATGGTAGCATTCATTGCTCGGAAGGCAGAAGCAGGCAGATCTCTGACTTCAAGACAGCCAAGGCCACACAGAGAAAGCTTGTCTTAAGGCAGTTTGGGAGTGGGGTGTTAAAATACAGAATCTGACAGAGGATACCTGAAACTTCAGCACTAAGACTAGACTTTAGAGTATTTAGGACTCAGATTCTCTAAAGGAGCCAACAAGTAATTCATTAGTCTCAGAAATGATGTCCCAGGATACTGTTTCCCTCACAAGCTGCCAGTTCTGTGCATGCTCCCCTAGGAGGTTCTTCATGAGTCTTTCTAGGTATAACTGACAGCCTAACTGCGGTCTCTGCTTACTCTGCTTTTTCATTCCAACATGCCCCTTTCTAAGAGATGGGGTTGGAGGTGGGTTTGGTTTTTGAGACAGGGTTTCTCTGTGTAACAGTCCTGGCTGTCCTGGAGCTTGGTTTGTAGACTTGGTGGCTTCAAGGTCACAGGGCTCTTCACCTGCCTCTGCCTTCCAAGTGCTGTGATTAAAGTGTGCGCCAAAGCGCTGACTCCCCTCCCCCGCCTTTGGTCTCAACTATCAACTATGTGACTTCAAACTCACAGAGATCCACCTTGTGCGTGTGGAGGTTAAGGAGCTGTGCTACTATTCTGAGCTACTTTGGAAAGTTACTATTACTTTTTTTTTTAATCTAATACATCTAAGGTTTTCTCCTCAGTTATGACATGTGAGAAGTAGCTATTTACTGAGCAATTTTTAAAGTTAACTTATAGGAAGGGAAATCCTAAAAGTTATCAAGCTTATGAGAAAAAACTAAGTGTAAAGAAAAGCCCTGGCAGGAGTGCTTGCCTTTAATCTCAGCAGTCAAGAAACAAGCAAGCAGGTCTCTAAGCTTGAGGGTTCCAGACCAGCTGGGGCTATCTGTATAGAAGAATTTCCTGAACAGTTTGAGTTTTCAGCTGTCTTGGAAAGTGAGTCTGACATTTAGCTGGACAGTGTTATTCAGAGGTTAACACAGCACTTTGTTTTCAGGACCCTGAACCACCAGTATGACTACACGTTTGATTGGACAATGTTAAAGCAGAAAGCAGCCCAGCAGGCAGCCTCTTCCAGTGGGCAGGGTCAGCAGGCCCAAACCCCCACAGGCAAGCAAACTGACAAAACCAAGAGTAACATGAAAGGTTAGTAGCCAAGAACCAAGTGACGTTACAGGGAAATTAAATGCAAATTGGATAATTCAGTCAGTTCTAACAGTGTTAGATCAAGGAGGTGGTTTTAAAACATAAAATTTGGCTTCATATTTAAAAAAAAAAAAAAGACGTCCTTGGAAAATTTGACTACTAACTTTAAACCCAAATGTCCTTGTTCATATATATGTATATGTATTTATATATACATATATGTGTGTATATTATATCATTTCTCTTGGGATTTTGGGTCATTTTTAACAACTGCATCTTTTACTCATTCATTAACCCTTTTCCAAAATAAACATTTGGTGTTGGGAATATGGTATTGCCAATCAATCCAAAATCCTAGACCTAACACTTGTTGATTTTTAATAAAGAATCTGGTTAGCCATGGTATTTTGACTTACTTTCAAACTAACAGTGTTAAGATATTTAAATTTTTTGTTTGCATGTTAATGCTTTGGCATTTAATGGGAAAGGTGAACATGATCTCAGTTCCAGAGGTGAGTCTTGGCATTGCCTTCAGCATGTCTGTCTTCTCAGTTGCAGAGCACCTTGATAATTGGAAATCTCAGTATAGCTTCCGAAATCAAATTCTCTCTCTGCCAATGAAATATGACATCTCAATTTCAGAATGATGTTTCTTAAGGGGAGCACTTTTATTTAAATGCTAAGGAACTTCTGGCACTAGGGTTCGGTGTGGAACCTGAACCCTGCCTGCAGTTAGACTGTGTCAGTTGAAGATAACTGAGGCAAATGCCATTCAACTGCTGGTCTGTCTTGCATCTTGAGTGCTTCTGAGGAGTGGAACTGTTAGAGCACAGCGTCATTCCCTGTTCCTGGTGCCTTAGAGTTCAACTCCTGTTTCCTTCCGTGTTACTGACTCCCTCTGGGGCTCACCTACTGAAACCTGCCTGCTTTGTGCAAGTGGTGGGCAGGTACTTGGGTTTTGAGTTTCTAACTATTGAATTTCTGAAAGACTGCTCTAGTCTGAACATGGTTTTCAAATAATAGTATTTGTTTTATATTTCAGTGTTGTATTTAAATGATTCTTAAATTTAAGAATAGATTCTAGAGCTGGGTGTAGTAGTACAGGCCTTTGATCCCAACATTTGGGAAGCAAAGGCAGACGGATCTCTTACTTCAAAACTGGCCTGGTCTACAGAGCTCCAGGATGACCAGGGCTAAATAAGACTTTGTCTTTTTAAAGAAACAAAGAAAAACTTCTAGTGTCTGAGGAACATTTGAAAAAATAAACTAAACTGGCGTCATCCTGATCCCAGCAGCTTAGTTATTTACGTTAAAGTCCAGAGAGGCTTCCTTTTTGAGTCTATTTGGGAAGGACTGAGCTGAAGATTTGTTATGGGTGGGGTTAGATGATGCGGCCTAAGCTAAGAGCAGAGCAGTGTTGAGGCCACTCTTGACTCTCACCTAAATTGGGACTTGGATGCCTCCTTCAATCAAATTCTTTAATGTGTTGTGTTAAAGAAGCTAAGCTTGAGATCTCATCTGGCCTAGAACAATTTTCTTCAGGCATTCAGCAGCCTTCAGAAAGAAGTATCTTAATTTTGCCTAGTTTTATTGTTCCAATTTACTATGTGTTTCTTACTCAATAAACAAGCAGAATTTTTGTCCTGCTTTATCTAGGTATTAAAGACGAGAAGTTGGATCCACTGAGTTAGTATGTTTCCTTGAAAAAGAAAAGTGATTAAACTTAAGTTTAAGCCTTCTTTTGTATTGTAACTTTTTCATAAAAGTAACTTGAAATCTTAACAAACTAGACACAGTGCAAATTATTACATGTACATGGACTTGTAGTGTTCTGAAATAAGGGATTTTTAAGGAAATAATTGCATTATTATTGACTGTGTTCAAAGGTACATTTAAGGCCAGTTTCATTGGCATAATTGCGTATAGTCTCAGCTACTAGGAGGCAGAGCAAGAGGATCAGGCACTAGAAAGAGTTCCTTCAACAGTAGGTGGGTGGAGTAGGTTACCAAGAGGTATTTTCTTTAAGCACAATACTGCTTGCTACTAAAATAAGTGATTCTGGGGCAGGAGAGATAAGTTGGTGCTTGCCTTGTAAGAAATAGGACCTGAGTTAATCCCTGGAACCCACATTTAGAAAGCCAACAAGCTCCGATAAGCAAAAGCTACACAGAGAAAACCTGTCTCAGGAAAAGAAAAAACTAAAGAAAGGAAGAAAAAGGCCAGCAAGGGCTGGGCATCGTGTGCAGCACATGCCCTGAGTTCCAGCAAACAGATCTCTGAGTTTAAGGCCAACCAAGGTGACTAAGACCCTGTCTCAAAAACAACAGAGCTAACAGGCTGTAATGATGTGTACTTGTGAGCAAAGCTCTGGGGCTTGCTGGCCAGCCTGAGTCAGCCTAATCAATGAGTTCCAGGGCCCCAATGGAAGACCCTGATTATAAAAGGTGAGATTTCTTTAAACATCTGTAAAAATTAGTGTCTAGATAGAACAAAAAGCTCTCTGTGTACATAAAGTTAAGAAAGTGCTTCTACCCCAATGGTGGCTTGAAACAAGCATGAGAAACCTAGTCTTAGACCTTTTGCCTCTCCCATTATGTAGGTTAATGGTGACTTGAAACTCTTAAGTTATAGTGTATACATAGAACTATAGGCTATTTCATATCTATCTACTCAAAAATTAGAGAAAATGGCTAAGTGGTGGCATACACCTTTAATCTCAGCCTCAGGGGACAGGAGTATGATCTCTGAGTTTGAGGACTGCCAGGGCTGCGTAGTAAAACTGTCTTCGAGACAAAAATGTAGAACTTACTTCTTAGAATGCTCCTTTTGGTCATATCTCAGAAGCTTGCATGTGAGTTTCATAAATCTTCAGCAAATGGGTTTCTATCATAGACACTCTCTTCTGCAAAGAACTTCTCAATGTTAACATTTACTGATAATTTTTTATAGTTCCTTTGAGTTTGTAGAGAGGATGTTTTGGTTTCTCGACAAGTGGTTTTTTGTTTTGTTTTGTATATTTCTTTCATAGAAATTACAGAAAGTTTAATCTTGCTTTTTTGGTTAATACTTGTTTTGTAATAAGGTGGGTTTCTGGTCCGATAACTTTACTTGTAGGCCTTTCTTTTCAGTTATTGCATATTTCATAGACAATGGTTTTTTTCTAATGTCTCTTGAATTTTTTTTCCAATGCTGAAGTGTCTAAAACAATAGAATAATTTGGAGGGCTCCCTAGTGAGATCTCTTATTAGAAGCACAGTACATATAGAAAAAGTTTAAGATCACTGTTTCTTCAGTTATAGACAGCATAGGAGAGAAACTTAGCTAGATCATTTAGAAGGCAGATTCTCATGGGATTCTGCTCTCCTGTCTTTAGCTGCTCACTGTCTCAGACATAAGTATTTATGTCTTTGTTACAATAGAAAAGGTTGTGACGACCTTCCAAGGTGTGGCCTTCCCTCACCCTCACCTGCCTGTGTCAGTGTTCCCGCAGCAGTGAGTGGGCTTCACCTGCTGTGTAGCCTAACCGTTTCTGGCTTCATCACCCACTGCCAGGAACACAGCTGATAATTCAGCAACTTAACCTAAACAGGGAAGGGAAGACCTTAAGATGTCTGGAAACACTTGTCTACCCTGGATACACACAGTCCAAAGAAGACCAGGGAACTGAATCGTCTTGCTGAAGTCTGGGGTTTTTGTCACCCTTTTTCATTGTGGACAGTAAAGCTGGGAGAGTAGCACAGTCCAAGAAGAAATGAAGATGGAAGCCAAAGAGATCTCTCTCAGGCTTGCTGGGCCTGCTGACTCTTCAGCATGTCAACCTCTGTGATGATGACTGTCAGAAGACCCTAACAGTGCTGCTGAACCTGTGTACTGCCCAATCAACTGTCAGTTGGGAAGGATTCATTCATAACAGGTATTTTAAGTTAACTACCCTAGAAACCTGTTAGAAAATGAAATCTGAGTAGAGAAAACAGTAATTAGAGGCTGTTAATCTGTTGGTACAATTCAATCTTTCACAGTTTTAGTTATTTGTAGATGTGAGTTACTAGGCTTTTTGGGAGTTGGTAGGGTGTAGTAGATTTGTACATATAGGCAGCTTAATTCAGAACTCATCTAGCTTGATTGTGTATAACTAGAAGACCATATGAGAGCATTGTAGGAAAAGTTAGTTAATATAAGTGACACTGCGTGGTGATTATTGAATTGAAAATAACTTTAAACTGTTTCATTCTTACACTGTGGAAGGAGTCTAAATTTCAAACACCCATCACAGATATATAAGCCTTACACGTGATGGCCCTTCCTTATGATCCCATCAATACAGAAGTATGTAGAAACAGGTGGAACTGTCTCAAAACATAACAGTGTCTAGTTAAGATGGAGTCTGGTTCTACCTTTTAAAAAAAAGGGGCGGGGCGTTGAAATTGATTCACGAGTAAAGATTCATTTACTTTAAATTTCTTTTTGAAGGGATAAAGTATGTTACATAAAAATTAATGCCCTTTTCCTGTTTGAAAACTTGAAACAATATGCCTTAATTACTGGGTAATCACACTAATGCTCCAGTGTTAGTAATATTCTTCATTCTCCACTCCTGTAGGAACAGAGGTTGTCATGCCTCCTTTTTAACTGAGATTACAGTTCAAAATGGAGCCCGAGATGCCACCCAGACTGCAAGATTTTAAAAACAGACAGAAGACTAAAGCTAAGGCCACTGGAAGACAGTGCTTGTTAGTAACTAAAGATTGAAAGTCGGAGACCTGCCAAGATGTCTTTCCTTCTTGAGTACCATCAAAGGACAGCTCATTGGAGAGATGAAACCTGGGTAGAACGTCTACTATTGGCCTGACTAGCAGAAGAACGACATCTGGACTTGACTGCTTTATTCTACAGGAATACTGTTAGACTAACCTTCAGCCAGCCCCTAAACAATTGTTTGACTGAACTGCCAGGTCCACACAGATAGACTTCTGACCTAGAACTTCCCTATTATTAAAGAAACCAAGTTATCTTGTATTTCGGCTTAGAGTTTGTAGTGAATGATTTTTCCCTTCAAATCTGCTTGTGTGAAGGGATATTCAGTGTAACAATCAAATTACTAAAATACAGTTACATGATTGCAGCAAATTATTATAAAAGGGGGGAAATCCTAGTTTTAGGAGCTAAGAAATCATGTTTGTTTGTTACAATATTTAACATCCTGATGGGGTAAAGGTCATTTTTCTTTAACTTGTCCATAGTTTCTTAATAGCTTAAATGCTATTGAAACTGGAATTAGATCACAGGTGTGGTCAAGTTTTATAGATACAATTAAGTCTTGTTTGATAGCCTTTGTATGCCTTACTGTGGCTGGGGAGCTAGTCTAACAGATAAAGCACTAGCAGATGGCGAGAACCAACATTCAGACCCTTCAGAATGGGTGGAATATAGGCCATGTGTAACCCTAGCACTGGGAATGCAGAGATAGGATCCCCAAAGAAAGCTGGTGGGATTGTGAACTCCCACAAGGTGGTCAGCCATCTGGAAAGATGCCTGATTTCAACCTCTGACATGCATATGTGTGTGCCTATACACGTGTGTGCCAACACATAAAAGAACATACTGTACAGAGCATCTTTGATTTTTTTTTTAAGTTTACCAATGCTATTTCAAAACCTTTATTTACTGTTTGCTTTATGTGGTCTTAGGATTATGGAATCAGTATTGGTTATTTACATATTCTTTCATAGTAGACACTCTAAGAAGAGGGAGTAAAACATCTTTGCCCTCAGAGCTTATAATGTTGTATTTAACAAATGAGTTCCTAGTTAACGGATGAAGATTATAAATGTTTTTGCAATTTTATTCTTGGAAATACTTGTAATAGAGCAAGTAGTAGGAGAATTTTATATCCCATGAAGCCCAAAAGAAATATCCTACCAGTGCTTGAGAAGGAAAGGGGAGCAATCTATTACTGACAAAAGCATGGGTTTCTGTTGTAGTGGTGGTTTTGTTTTTTTGTTTTTTTTTTTGTTGTTTGTTTGTTTTTGTTTTTTTGTTTTGTTTTGTTTTGTTTTTGCTAAAGAAGTCAAGAAACAGTGTGAAATGTATGTAGTTAGGTCACCTTGGGGGTTTAGGAGGGAGTAGTACGGGATGTTCATGTTACTAAGAGGTGGACTGTTTATTCTGTTTTAGGCAAAAAGACCAGCCATTAAAAGTAGCAGCCCTGAGTTTCCCTTGTGAGGAGAGGGGACTGTATAGCAGGACAATTTGGGAAGTACACAAAGCATTCCTAGCTTAGGAGTTAGTGACCGGTGTGATCTTTTTAATGCAACAATGGAAGTAGAGAAGTAGTAAGATCAACATGAGCGTTTTATATAGAAATTATTTCTTAGAGGTTCAAAATTCATTGAACCTTACTGTTGGATAATCTCATCAGAAATAATTCATGCTTCCGATCTAGCTAGAACCATATTCTAGTGCTGCAGTAATGTCCTGTTTTTCCTCACTTGTTGGGTACCAAAGGTGAAGAGCTGAGCATTTGAATAACAACTTTGAATAACATTTGAATAACAGCAACTCTATTATAGCTTAGAGTTGAGTGCTGAGGCTTTGATTGACTGTGGACTGCTTCCTGGGTTATTCAAAATGAGGGCGGGTGGGGAGAGGCTTTAACAGAGATGAGCGTACTCTTTTGAGAAGTTTGGGTTGGTGATTTTCCAGATGAAAGCAACAGCACTTAAAAGTGATTACTGCCCTATTTCTACCTAATTTAGGGAGTACTTGTAAAAAATGTTTAAAACTTGTAACATCTTTTTTCTGTTTCAATTTTTTAATAGGTTTCTAAGCATGGAGGAAGAGAAGCAGCAGAGCAGAAGATTGGAGCAACATTTGTTTCTCCCCAGATCTAGACCTTTTAGTTCATATGTACACTAGCCAGTGGTTGTGGACAACCATTTACTTGGTGTAAAGAACTTACTTTCCGTATAAACTGGCTCTGGGTAGCACCGCTGATCCTGAGCTGTAGCCGCTGTAATTGTGAATATTAACTGAGGTAGTGAAACATGGTGTCCGGTTTTCTATTGCATTTTTTTCAAGTGGAAAAGTTAACTAAATGGTTGACACACAAATTGGTGGAGAAATTGTGCATATGCCAATTTTTTTGTTAAAATCTTTTATTTTGAACTATACTGCTTTGAGATCTCATTTCAGAAGAACGGCATGAACAGTCTTCAGCCACAGTTGTGATGGTTGTAAATGTTCACAATTGTGTGTTCTTAGGGTTTTCCATCCCTGGGGTTTGCAAGTTGTTGACGTAAAAACATTCTTTAAATGGCTGGCTTCTTGTTTGCAAGCTAGCTGATAGGGTAGCAACCAAAGATTCCAGTGTTCGAGCATTTGAAAGACTCTGCCTGCTTACTGTGCTAGAAATAACAGCATCTAAAGTGAAGACATGAAAAAAACATAGCGACTACTAGATTATCTTTAGGACTCTGCATTAACTCTATAATGTTCTTGCTATTAAAAAAAGCATATTTGTCACGGAAATTTAGTTACCGTCTTACAACTGAACATGTATGTGTGTTGCTTAGATAAATGTAATCACTGTAAACATCTATATGATCTGGGATTTTGTTTTTATTTTGAAATGGGAGCTTTTTGTTTACAAGTTCATTAAAAACTAAAAACTGTTTCTGTAAGGAAGTGAAATTTTTTAAACAAAAATGCCTTGCTAACTCACTATGAAGTGTGTGTACATATATATATGTGTGTGTGTGTGTATACACATATATATCCATCCCCAGTTATTTGTTTTTGTTTTATATTTTGAGACAGAGTCTCGTTTTGCAGCTCTAGCCGGCCAGGAACTTAACTGTGTAGACCAGGCTGGCCTAGAACTCGCAGAGATCCTCCTCCCTCTGTCTCTGTGAAGTGCTGGGACTGAAACACGAGCCACCACGCCCAGCTTTCCCTCAGTTTGATAGACTACTTCAAGCCATTTGTTCTATGATATTCCTTTGCTGAAAAAGATTTTGTTTTCCCTTGATCTGAAGAGAAGGCATTCTTTGACTTTTTGTTTTGTTCATAGCTCGCAGGCACACTACCCAGTGCTACAGCTGCGGGCGCTTTGGCGTTGACTTCTGCCAGACTAGCAGACGGGCTGATGACAGGGAAAGTGTTAAAGGGTTTAACTGTATTACAGAATGTTTTTCTTCAGAATCCTTGTGAAATGGCTGTAAGTGTGTCATACAGTGTGAAGTTAGTGATTGTCGACCCTCAAGCCCCACCTCTCCAGGTACCTATGCACGCTTCCCCAGGTTGTTCTTGGTCGCTCTTCAGTTTTTTCTCTGATCCAAGAGAAGGGAAAACTTAACTGACAGTAATTCTTTAAATGGTGTAATTTATTCATTTAAAGCATGTCAAGATAAATTAAAAGAACATTTGTCTGAAAATGCTGCCAGGAGCCTATTGTGTAACTGTAGGTATTTTGTATAATAATCCTGAATTGTAAATTGACCCATGTTTGGTAAGATTGATTTGTAGTGGTTTTTTTTTTTTTTTTTTTTGTTTTTTTTTGTTTTTTTGAACAGCAATAATTAATTCCATGATTGCCACATTCTGTCACCATGAGATGTGTTATTACCATAGGCTGAAATAATCTTAGGAGGTGGATCTGATGGTGGGGTGGCAGCTACATGTTTCTTTCCCAACCATGCTTGACAGTTAAAGTATTTGTGTCTTGACTAATAAACCCTTTGATACTTTTAGCCGGAAATCAGTCTCATAAAGCTATTTTTGAGTATAGTTTGTGTAAAATAAAAGTGTTCGGCTTTGGCAACAGCTTTCCAAGCTGAGCTCCCTCTCGAGCAAGATATTTTTCAGTGCTTTTATTTACTATGCACTTAGACTATGCACTTTTTCTGAAATATTTTTGTAACACTTTTTTGTATTTTTGCCATTTGAAAAGGCTGTGGTGTCATTGGTCTGTCATTAAGTTGCAGGTTCGAAACCGCTGTTAGCTTTGTGAATCAGAAACTAGAGATGTGTCCGTCCTGTGATGTTGTCGTCCCATCTTCACCTGGAGCTGGAATCCATTGATCTTCTAGCTACCATTCATTTTCTTCACAGTTCACAAAGAAGAGTGTGAAATTCAGTGGATGCAGTTACTAATCTTGTCTGGAAATGAATCTCATTTCACCAAATCAATTGTTTTTCCACTAAAACGATGGTGTATGTTGAAGACATCACTGAGATCGGAAGACCTCACCACTAAAGGCTCCAGTGGCTGGCTCAGCTGAACTTTAGGTTTCCACTTCTTCCTTTGGTCACCCATTGGGTGATGCAGCTTTTTAACTGTTGGGAGATGGCCATTCTAACTACTGTTGAGTGTATTTGTTTTGGGAAGGTAAAATAAGAAAATAAAAAGGAATATATATGAAGGGAGAGGCTGGTTGTCTCTCCCGTGTGGTTGTGCATATGCTCTTAATGACCCACAAGTGGATCTAGAAGGCTTACCTTTGCTGTGATTTCCTCTCTGCTTTAAGTCTATCATACTGTAAATATTTCAGAGTGTACTGTAACACGAGATGAATTGTTATAAATCATGAACCACAGAGATGGTGTAGTCTAAGCCAGTAGGCTGTTTTCCCTGGAAATTGCTGGGATAATAAAGAATAGTTTATTGTAACTCAACTAGAATGAGCTATGGAGATTGTGCAGCATCAGTGTGGGTGCACTAAGTGGTCCTCCAACTTCCCTTGGCTGTCTTTTGTTTAGTCTTTCTGGACCAAATTGTCTTATATGCTGAATAAGACAATGGCCAGGGTGTGGGGTCTAAGTCAGGAACTTAGACCAGATAGATGTGCTGGCCCATTCGGGGGTTGGGTGGTCCAAGACCCATTGCACTACATTCTCGGCTTGTGTCACTTTGAAGTGCCACTGACTACATTGCTGTTACAGCATTTTTGGGACCCAGTCATTGAGACATGTCACAAGTATCAAAAAATTTTAATGGCGTTTTCTCTATTCCTGTTGAGTATAGTTAGTACATGTTTTAATTGGCTTGTTTACAATTTGTTTAGCAATAACTGGGCATGGAACCGGAAACCTGCCTGTCATGCAAACGCGTTGTACTACTAATGGGTCTACCACATACTCCATGATCAGCCGAACACCAAACATGGGCTGGTCTACATTTCAGAACACTGAAAATGGTTACAGGCCTAAAGCGGAGGTGGCCTTTGAGTCCCAGTGCTTCAGTGTAGCTCTGGAAGTTGTGGGCCAGCTAGGGCTACATGGAGAAAACAGAAGGGACTTTTTGGACCATCCTTTGCCAGAGATTTCAAAATGTGCATCTGTCAGAAACAAGCCACTTGCATGTTTTGGAGAGGTGGCGTCTGCCAGTGAACACTGGAGGTGATTAAAAAGTAAAGGATTTCATCATTTTACAGAAATAGGAGTTCTATTTTGGAAGTCAAGAAATGAATGGCATGAACACTGCATACCTGTCCATGTATGCCTACAATCCCAGAATTCAGGGGGCTTAAATGGAGAGGCTAGGAGTTACGGACAAGCCTGGTCTGGGGGTGGGGTGGGTTAGGGCGTTAAGGGGGAAGAAGAATGACATCACCAAGTATTGGTGTCTTTAAGTGTCCTGTTTGGTCCTTGTAAGTCAATGAGGTAAGTGGGACTGACTACCCTTGGTGCATTGGTCAGTTTTTCCAAACCCTCAGCTTCCCATAGAGCCCTGTCTTTCACATGTGACAGCACCAAAGCCTAGTGTTGAGAGATGGGGTGTTTAGTTTTTGGGGTTTTTTTTCCTCAACACTAGTTTGGCTGTTCTGGAACTTACTATAAACCAAGCTGACCTCACACCCAAGTGCCATCTGCCCGCTGACTGCTGGGGTTAAAGGAGTACTTTTGCCGCCCAGTTCCTAATAGCTTTGATTTGGGTTGTGTAGGCTGACTCGCCTGGCCTTGAGAAATCTCCCCTGCCATACCTGACGTGAGCTGTGGTAGACTGACTTCCACCTACTGTATCTGGTGTTTGATGGACACAGCGTCTCCACTTTCCCACGCTAGAGCCACTGACACCTGCTTTTTACACGAGTGCTAGATGCTTTGGTGTAAATTTTTGAGATAAGGGTGGTGGTTTATAGGATTTGTTTGTACTTTTATTAGTATGTTTGCTTGTTCTTGAGCCATGAGTGGACTGTGTCTTAACACAAAGTCACTCAGAAGTGCAGAAGGCCTTAAGGTCAAAGAGCTATGACACTGTATTGTGAGATGTTTGCAAGTCTCTCCCATTACACTGGTTTTGAGGTTTTTCCAAGAAATAATCTCACATAACCTAGGCTGGCCTAAAATTTATTGTGGAGTGGAGCATGACCTTGAACAACTGCTCTTCCTCCCCTGTGCTGGGATTATAGGACTATGTCATCTGTTAGCAGATCCACAAGAGAGGTGGATTCAAATTGGTTGTTTCATTGGTTGGCTTTCTGAGATGGCTTCTTTGTGTGACCCAGATTAGCCTGGAACTCTGGAGATCTGCCTGCCTCTGCCTCCTGCGTCCTAGGATTAAAGGTGTGCACCATCTCACCCATCTTTCAAGTTGATCCTTTTTTTATGAAAGGAGTTACCCTTGTTTGTTCCTTTTGTGGTTCACTAAATTAAGTACAGAAGTGCTCGAGATCAGGTGTCAGAACTACAAACCTAGCCCCAAACCATATTTTTATTTTGTCAAGATGTTCTCACTGTATAGATGAGACTGGCCTTGAACTCACTGAGGTCCTCTGGGATTAAAGGCATGTACCACTTCTGACCATGAACTGGGTACTTTTTAAATCACTGTTTCCTAGTAGCACCATTCAGCCAAGGTGGTCTCATTACATTCCTTAACCTTTAGCAGTTTGTACCTTGATATCAGCTCCCTTGGGTGTTGGTAGTGAGAAAATGAAGTCAGCCTGCGTTGTCTCGGCAACTTCATTAAAAATCGCAGTTAGGACTGTCTGTTTGTTGGGTTTCTCTGTGTATAGTTTAGTTTTATTTTACTGCATTGGTGTTTTATTTACATGCATCTCTGAGGGAGTCAGAAAAATCCAGTTGTAAGCTGCCACGTGGGCGTTGGGAACTGGACCTAGACCCTCTGGATGGAAGAGCAGCTCTTAACAGATGAGTGGTCTTTCCAGACCTGGGGATATTTTTTTCGTCAGTTACTATTGATAAACTAGTATTGGGTACATTTAAGATACAGTTCTTGTGGTCCAGAATGTAATGGTATGAACTCTGTTACATGAGACAGAGTTCTCTCTGCTTGTCAATATAAATATTTATACCATTAGAATATTTCTGTATATCCAGGTATATATTAGTTGGTCTGATACAAACGAGGGTATAAATGGAGAGAATTTTTTCCCCTTTTACTCTAGAATACAGTACTTTTAGAGTCTGTCATGGAGCAGAACATTTGTTGCAAAAGTGCAAGCCTTTTATTAGTGTATATTATATATATATATATGATAGTGGGTTTGACATTTCATACAAATACGTACTTTAATTGTGGAAAACCTATTACCCTCATTTTTTTTTTTTTACCACATTCCGAGTCAGTCCCCTTTAATGTCTCTTTGTGTGTATGACCCAGTTACCCCAGAATATTTCTAGGCAACTTACTAATTGTTTGCAGTACTGGAACAAAGTCTAGAGCAGTCAATAATTGCCTAGAGCAGTGATTCTCAGACTTGTGAATTTTGACCCTTGCAAGGCTGGGGGTCAACTATTTACGATAGTCTTCGGAACTGAGATGTAACTCCTTTATCCAACCCCAGGCAGGTCCACCCTGGAGACAGCATCAAGCCTTTCAGGATCCAGCTTGTCATTTACTCCCTCTATGGCTGTCATTTCCTTCAGTCACAATGAGAGTTGGTTTTTCTGGTCTGTGGCTCAGCACAGAGCTAAGCTTGCAGTAGGGGTTCTGCATGTGATTGAGCTCTATCTCTAGGCGTCTGACTGGTTCTACAATTGGTTGGGCTCTGGAGACTTCTCAGGGGGTTGCTTACTCATTCTAGCTACCTATTCTTACTTCAGGCCAGATGTCAAGGTGTCCTCGGATTGCCTGCCTACGTCTGTTGTTACTGATCACTGGTTCCTGTACCTGGGTCCTCATTTCTGAGAAACAGAAACTTAGGCCTTGTCTCCCAAACTGCCAATTTGCAGCTGTCATGAAGTCAGCCTGGCTCTAGCTAATTCAGTCCTCTCATTCTCCCCCACTGATTTGTAACTGAATCAGATCATTGGTTTGTCAGTTCTTTTTCCCAAGGTCCAAGTCATTGACCAAGGGGTCAGTTGGAACCTAAGATCCATAAGTTATTGCCAAAACATGGACCTTTTTGATTTAGCATCTCAGTCTGTAAGGTGGGAGTAATGGATGTCATATTTTAGTGCCTCCTCCTGACATGAGGATATTGTCTTTGGAATCCCAGGAAGTCTGGCTGTCCACAGTTCAGGCAAGGCCCTGACAGCTAGTGAGGCATTGGGGCAGTTATGGTTATTATACCACAATTTAGATGATGTCCTCTGTCATTGTGCCCATCTCTTCTTGGAGACCTTGGTGAGTCACTGTTAGGACTTGGGAATCTCTGACCATTATGGTAAGTTTAAACATATTAAATGCCATATTCAGCAGATCAGGTTTGAGAGTCAATGTTTACATAGTATATCTGAGTTAAACAATCTTTGTTTTAGTTAGCTGTTCTAAGCTGTACCTTGCAAACATAAAATGGGAGTCTAAATAAGGCTTTAACTTAAAATTAACTGCATCAGTACTTAGCATGACTTCATACATATTTCTGAACATTTATAAGGTTACTGACTATCCCTGTTAGGTTTGAGCCTTAAAAGTTACAGTTTTGAATTGAAGATCTTCTAGTATTAAAATAATACTTTTAAACTTGAGAACATACTCCATGAGGAGGCTTACATTACAAAACATAACACTTTCCTGTATGATTTAGTTTATGCTGAAACCAGTGTCAGGACAGGAAAATGTTAAAAAGTTCAAGTTGAGAGAATTCTTATCAGCTCTTTGGGCTGTTAGAACCTTGCAAAAGTCCAGGCAAATTGAAAGGAAGTGGGGTGGATTCCAAGAGCCAGTGACTTTTAACCTTTTTAATGTTTTAACCCTTCAATATAGTTTTTAAATTATCAAATTATGGGGTTGGGGATTTGGCTCAGTGGTAGAGCGCTTGCCTAGGAAGCGCAAGGTCCTGGGTTCGATCCCCAGCCCCGAAAAAAAAAATTATCAAATTATTTCATTAAAAAAGACAAAGCTACACCAAATAAAAACCTCAGGAATGCATTTCTAGTTGGTATTGTATTGCATTAATCAATAGCTGTATTTTCTGCACACTGGCTATGCCAGCCCTGAACAAGAAGGTTTCTTATTTTAGCTGCAATAACTTTTCTGACCATGGACTATCATTTTTCCTATGGCAGATTTTTATATTTTTTCTAATGCATTTTGAATAACTGTCTTAAACTGCAGTTTCCCCAACAGTTCTGTTTTTTCTCTTGCCAAGAATTATAGCCCGTTTCTGTTTTGTTTTAAAACATTTTGTTACCATATCCACTATTTTTATCATCAGATATATAGCCATCATTATAGGGACTGCCTGAGCTTTTTTCATCAAAATGTCTCCCTTCATAGGTTTATAACCTGATTGAAACCTGATTGTTGTCCAATAAAACTTTTTAAAATTGTAAGTATTATACCAACAAAGACATTTTAATTATTTAATAAAATTTAGAATGGCTCATGGTTTTATATATATTTTGAAAATTTCCTTTGCAATACCAAAATATAATATCCTTTTTTAAAGAATGAAGTTATAGAGCATAACCATAACTTTTAGAAGACAAAACCAACTTTTTGTTTGTTTGTTTGTTTCTTTTTTTCAGAGCTGGGGACAGAACCCAGGGCCTTGCGCTTGCTAGGCAAGTGCTCTATCACTGAGCTAAATCCCCAACCCCCCAACTTTATTTTTTAAAAAGCAGTTTAAACAATCTAGTGTTTCTAAAGTCAATATCAAGTACGTTATTTTCATGTTACAAAGTTTGTCTGCTAGCAAGTAAAGTTCTTGTATACCAACAAATGAAGGTGCAGTTTTAACACCTCATTAAAGAAACATTTTTACTGAGCTAAATCCCCAACCCCCCAACTTTATTTTTTAAAAAACAGTTTAAACAATCTAGTGTTTCTAAAGTCAATATCAAGTACGTTATTTTCATGTTACAAAGTTTGTCTGCTAGCAAGTAAAGTTCTTGTATACCAACAAATGAAGGTGCAGTTTTAACACCTCATTAAAGAAACATTTTTAAATCTTGTCTGGTTTCTAGGACAAAATATTATCCCAATTTAAAGATACCTTTAGAGACCTTAGTTGGCTCATGTCATGTATTGTTGCCCAGGATGACTTTAACTCTGAGTTGTTTTAAACCAACTTTCTGTTACTGATGTTACGTATTATTAACCATATATTATAAATTACAAATTAATATTTTATAACTAAGGCATGCATAACTATATATATGACTAATCAGGTAAACATGCAGTGGCCATATATATTTTCATATTTAAATCAGACAAAACCTTTTTTACTTCTTTAAGCTATAATTTCAAGGAAGGAGCACCTTGCTGTGTGCTGAATCCAGTTCTCGTGGGCGCAGAAGTTCTGCAGCAGGATCATCTGTCAGCTTTCTTTTTTTTTTTTTTTTTTTTTTCTTTTTTTTTTCGGAGCTGGGGACCGAACCCAGGCCTTGCGCTTGCTAGGCAAGCGCTCTATCACTGAGCTAAATCCCCAACCCCACCTGTCAGCTTTCTTACCAGAAAAACTGGGAAGCCGTTCGTGTCCCTTTAAGAGCAGCTTACACTTCATCATCAAGCAGTCTCCTGCCTAATGCCACCTTGATTCATTACAGGAGGTGGGTTTTTTCCAGCAGTGTTCAGCTCTAGCTGCAGGTGCAAGGCTTTTGAGAGCAGCACCAGTTTAGAAATCCCTGTGTTAAGACTCAGTTAAGGGTGAACAGCAAGCAGATAAGTTTGAGCCATCTGTTTGAGTATGAAACAATCGGTCCAAACTAAGACTGGCTGGCATTCCCAGGGAGTCTGAGGATGACATCTCAGACAGGTTAAATGAGCCCTCAGACAGCCATTCAAGCTGGCAGAAGAATGGAGCAGAAAATGTGGGGGCACACAGCGTTCTTGCAGGGCTAGGAAAGGTAAGGGCTGGAGCCATGGCAATGGGCTGAGCATGCCTCAGACCTCCTGCATGGCAAACTTTTCTCTCCTTTGTGAATTCAGATAGTAAAGGAAGGCTATTTTTCCTTAACCAATTTTTCCCTTCTGAATATGAACCAAGGGCAGCAATTAAGCAACAAAATGAAACTATAGACATAAACAGACATGGCAGACAGTGCCCCAAGGACAACCAATGGAGTTTGATGGGTGGGGAGATGGAAGGCTCCATCCTCAGGCCATCCTACTTAGGGCCATTCATTCTTACAAAAGATGGATAGTTTGCCAGGAAGAATAGACCTAAGTCTTCCACAACTCGGCAGAAGTCCTTGAAATGACTCAGGACTAAGCCTATCCCATCTTAGGAATCAAAACCTAATTTATACACAAGGGAAGAAAAATTACAAAGGTAGAACTGTATTCCCAGGTAAGTGAAAGCAAAACAGGAAGGCTGACTCAGATGCTCTTCCTCTCTGTGCATATGAGGATTGAAGACCCATAGTCTTGATAGATAGATAGATAGATAGATAGATAGATAGATAGATAGATAGATGGATAGATGGTCTTTCACCGGCAGGCTGTCTTTCTCCTTGCACACAAGAGGCCCACAGACCTACAGAAGATTCAGAAATCAGATAAGCACTAACAAATTCTCCCAGATGAGTTTCCAGGAGCGTCTTCCTTAATCCCAGGCCTGGTGACAGAGTATGCATCCGCTCCCCCCCATTCTCCAGATTGACAACATAAAAACAGATAGAGACACAGATGGAACACTCCTAACTTACCAATTGGTGGGGAGAGAAATTTCCCCAAAATACTCGGCTCGTCCATGATTCGATAGATTTGAAGGGTGGGGGTTGAGTCTCCATAGAATCCCGGACAAGCCCCCAAATCCAAAGTTTACCAAAGAATGACAGCTTAGACGCAAATAGTATGCTAAAGCAAAGAGCATTTATTCAGCTGAATTTCCTGCCTGCAGGGATCTCCACATTTTGGAATGGAGACCTCTGGTTGGCCTTGCAGGACCAGTTTTATTGTCAGGAGAATTCCAGGGAGGGCTGTGTACTCTTTTACCTTGGTTGGTCAGCTCTATCTCTAGGCGTCTGACTGGTTCTACAATTGGTTGGGCTCTGGAGACTTCCCAGGGGGTTGCTTACTCATTCTAGCTACCTATTCCTGCTTCAGGCCAGATGACCAGGCGTCCTGGGATTGGCTGCCCACATCTGTCATTCGCTGACCCCTGGTTCCTGGATCTGGGTCCTCATTTCTAAGAAACAGAAACTTAGGCCTAGTCTCCCAAACTGCCAGTTTGCAGTCTGTCATGGAGTCAGGCTGGCTTTGGCTAACTCAGTCCTTTCAGTTTTACCTCAATTATAACAGCAGGAGTTGGGAAACCACATTACAGCAAGAGTTGGGATCGTGACATGTTATTTGTCGTGCAGTTCTGTCAGTCAAATCTATGAAGCTAAACAAACTAAGCCGCCATCTTGACAGTGCGCCATCTTGATAGCGAACACCCAAACCCTACCAAGACTACCAACTAGTTTAGAAGCAAAGCTGAGGGACTCAAGAAAGCAAGACTTGACCCTGGTGGCAAGTACCACACACAAAACATAGCATCCGTGGAAGCTTCATATTTGATGGCGCTCAGAATCGCCAGAGCTATGGGACCTCACGCCTTTGCTGAGGGTTTTCCGTTGCCAACGGCCAGAGACGTTGTCCGAGTTATGATCGGAAACATGACATTGAACCAGACAAAAGGGTCATCATGATCGTTTCTGTGAGAAGTTCGCACATGCTTGAAGAATTTCTTCGTATTTAATCTACCTGACACCCCACTTGTGCTCGCCAGAAGCCCATTCACAGCCAAAGTTGAATATGTTCCTGAGGAAGCAAAAATGACTTCAGTGAAGTTATTAATAGAGATGCGGGGAGAACTGATTTCTCTACAATGCCGGTTACAAGGTTCTGGATCATGCTATTGCAGTCGCACTTACTCTGTCTGAGTCGCTGTTGTACCTTTTCCATTTCCAACAACGCATCTTTGCGGAACAGGGTTTTCCAGCTCGTTGGTTTTCACGTCTACATACAGAAATAGATTTGTCGTAGGAAGAGGTCTAGGCTGCACTCTCTTGCAAAGACTGTCGGGCAATTTGTGATTAGGTGTGAAAGAAGCAGCCTCAACCTTCACACCGATGTTGGATGTTTACACACACTGTGGAAATGCTGTCTGTGTAGTTTACTGCTGTCATATTAAAACTGTTACCCATGCTACACCATGCTTCAGGACAAAATTGCATTTATTTGTAATTCGAAATAAATATTCCATGATATAAAATTACATATCATTTTGTGATTAATCCCTATGCTTTAATTATTTTCTAATTGTAACAATGAAAACACATCCTGCATATAAGATATTTACATTATGATTTATAACAGTAGCAAAATTACAGTTATGATGTAGCAATGAAAATACTTTTATGGTTTGGAGGGTCACTACATGAGGAACTTTATTAAAGGGTCCCAGCATTAGGAAGGTTGAGAACCACTGGTTTAGAGTTTCTGCATGATCCCTCCCTCTTTGCTGTAGTTAACTCACTGTCAATCCTAAGTGGGTAGTGGGGCTCAAAAGCCCCTCCTCCAGAATGTAGCCTTTTCTCTACAATATCAAGTCTGAAGTGTTACTGGCTCAGGGAAGGAAAACAGTTGTAACAATCCCTGTGGACCTGAGCCCATCAGCCATTGGCTCTAGTGTATAGCACTGGACACTGACACAGTGAGGTTACTGTGTTCTGTAAGCTATTTAGAATCGGGAGGAGACAGGCGGGTTTTCATTGCAAAGCTGATTTGCTTAGCTAACATGCACGACTACTGAAAGTAAAGACGTAGTCCGGACTTTGTAAAACTGGTCGACTTGACCTCCAGCTCTGGGTAGTTTTAATCTGCAACATGGAGACCGTGTAAGTTGCTGCTGCTGTGAGTGGTTTATGACTGAATGCACGTTTTGGCTCTGAGATGGAGTCTTGCTGCTTTGTCCAGGCTGTCCTTCAGCTCCTGGGCAGCTAAGAGCACAAGTTTGTACGCACACCATGGTTACATCTTAGTTTAGTTCGTATAAAAGTGAAATTGTCAATACTATACAAACAGTAACAAATTATTTTTTCTCACCGTTTACTAAATAGGAAGAGTTTCAGTGGCCAGCATTGTTGGTCTTTCCTAGGAATTCAGACATGGTGTTGTATATGGGACCCATATAAAGTGAATATATGGTGAAGCAAAACAGTGCAGAAGCAGGTAGGGGCCAGAGTAGGATGCTTCTGAATTACATGTACAAACACCAGCCTCTTGAGTAATCTTTTTTTTTTTTTTTTTTTTTTTTTTTTGGAGCTGGGGACCTGAACCCAGGGCCTTGCGCCTTCCCTAGGCAAGCGCTCTACCACTGAGCTAAATCCCCAACCCCCTCTTGAGTAATCTTAGCCAGCATAACAGCCTTTCCTTCTGCAAATGCTGGAGATTGGTGTGTGTTACGTGAAAGAAGTACCCTTGGGTGCACACTATGTACATTTTGACAAAAGTTCAAATATATGTATGAAATATTAGGAGAAACCCCAATTAGCCATTTTCCCTAGCCAATAACATGGTTTTGGTTTTGTGGTGGGGTCTGTCTGTTTTTCTTCACGGTTTCTATTAGTGTCCATATGGGGGAGGTACACAATGAGCCTGACACGGCAACATGAACCTGGCAGAGAAGAAGGTGTTTGGAGGATTGAAGCAACCGATGCAGCATGGAGGGGTGATAAGCGGCAGTCAGAAAACAGGTTCACACTTGAGCCAGCCTGGCCCTTTAATCAAGTCATGTCTGTTCTGCCAACTGTTGATTAAACCTGAAAAAAAACACATCACGAATGGGAAAGTACCATGCTATCCTGAAGAACGTTTCCATTTTTAGGCTGGTAAAATGCCCTGCTGGAGTAAATACATGTAAATGTCTTCTGGGTGCTGCTGTCTGCCCAGGCTGTTGTAGCAGGGTAAAGATTCAAACCCAGAACTCATCTATGAAACATTGTAATGCTCAGCTTTGGGCCTTTCTACTGTTTCCACCCTTGCAGTGAGGAGAGGCTCTGTATACATGGGGAAGGAGACCCCATACAGTAAACTACTGCTGAAGGTCTCAGAAAGCCACATGCACTGCCACCCGGGAGGATACTAAACTTAAGGTGAAGACTTTGGATTCTGAATGGTGAAGAGATGGCCCAGTGTTAAGGGCACTTGCTGTCCTCCCCGAAGTCTTGGGCTTAGTTCCTAGAACCCACATCACGAGTGTGTGTGTCACAACCACCTGTGACTCCAGTTCCAGGACATCTGATGTCCTCCTGCCTCTGTGGGCACGTACACATACGTAGATCCAGACGTACACAGCTAAATCATTTTTAAAAATTGGACTCCTTGCCTTTCTTGTTGTTGTTGTTGTTGTTGTTGTTGTTTTGTCTCCAAGTACTATGTTCAAAATGGTGATGGAAAGAATAAACAGAATGAAATGCCAAGAAAAGAGTAAACAAAATGTGGAATGCATACAAATGCATATATATATATATATATATACACACACACATACATACACACACACACACACACACACACACACACACACACACATATATATATATATATATATATATATATATATATATATATATATATATATATATCCCAGGACCATTGAATTTGAAAGAGGTAGAAGAGAACTTTAGGCATAGAGCTGTTCCTCCTCCTCTTCTTCCTCTTCCTCCTCTTCCTCCTCTTCCTTATCCTCTTCCTTTTCCTCCTCTTCCCCTTCCACAGTATCTCAGTTTTTATTCCCAGGTTGAGCTTGAACTCTCATGCTGGGATTATAGACATGCCCTGTTGAAATGTATGTTCTCAAACCTTGACCTAGACCCGTAGAATGGGTAGGGTCCAGCAATTTCACACATACCATGCACGGTCATCTCTGAGAGTCCTGGCAAAAAGAGATGCCAAGGGGTTGGGGATTTGGCTCAGTGGTAGAGCGCTTGCCTAGCAACCACAAGGTCCTGGGTTCGGTCCCCAACTCCGAAAAAAAAAAAAGAGAGATGCCAAGTAGACAGCAGGGTAAGCCAGGCGTGGTGGTGCGTGCTTTTAATCCCAGCACTGGGGAGGCAAGGCAGGTGGATCTCTGGGTTTGAGGCTAGCCTAGTCTACAGAGCAAGTTCCAGGACAGCCAGGACTATACCCTGCCTCAAAAACAAACAAACAAACAAACAAACAAACAAACAACCACAGAATAAATTAGGACCTAATGCATGGCCTGGTCTGAGATGACAAGCCGTAGCTTTTTGTTTGTTTGTTTGTATTTTTATACATGTTCTGCATTTTGCTGGTCGTGAATGGAATGAAGTCGGGTTAAGGGTGTGCTCAAATGTTAATGAAATCCACTTTGGTCATCGTAGCTCTCATTTCATAAATACACACACGTTTATGAGGGTGGCTCGTGCATACATTGGTGGGAACTGATTCTCTCTTTTCACTATATGTATTCAGGCTCAGGCTTGGCAGCAAGCATCTTTACCCGCTGCGCTGGCTTGCCAGCTAGAGTTCTCTGAACTAGCCCAATCAGTGTGCTCGGGTAATCACCGTTTTCTAACCCCAGTTCTGGGCTTACATGTGCACGCTTCCTGACTTGTGTGCTAAAGATTAGAATCCAAGTCCTATACTTACAGCTTAACATACACACATACAAACATACACACATACAAACATACACACATACAAACATACACACATACAAACATACATACATACATACATACATACATACATACATACATACATACGTACGTACGTACTTTACCTTTTGAGCTTCACCCTGTCTATCCCTTACCTATCATTTCTACAAAAGCTACAGTCCCATGAACCCTGTGACACCCGAGGAGACAGTGTGGGGCAGAACTGTGACTTTGCTAACATGCAGAGCAAGGTGAATCCTACACCGAAAACTTGGCTCTAGAACTGACCAGCTGAACATAGTGCCGGAGACACAAGGACAACAGACAAGGACAGAAGGCATTGAACTTACTGGAGCAAGCTAAACCCAGTGGGTTTAACAGGACAATACAGACAGGTCAACAAGGAGACTTTACTGTTTGGTTAGCCAGCACTACCTAATGCGGATTATTGCAATGGACAGGGGCAAAGTGGATTTCTCCTTAACATGAGCCCTGTGTTGAGCCCCCCAAGTGGATGAGGCAGGGAAAGCCAGTAGAAACAGACTAGCAACCAGTTATCTCATCTCAGGGAGTATGACAGCCAGACATGTTTTGACAGTGACTGCCCTAGGTGTTCGGTTCTAACGTTCTGTGTCACGGGCTGTGCAGAAAAAGTTGGAAGGGGTTGAGAGGCAGTTTCTGTCTGTATCCTCAGGATCTGAGTTAGGCCTTCCTTCCAGGAAGGAAGAGAGGCCAGGCCTGGTAAACTCACAGCTTTTGTACTGGCTCCTTGCCTCTCTTTCAGGGCTTGTCACATAGGAAAACAAGCTGTGTAACTCCCTCCGTTGCTAGGAGATGTACAAACACAGCCAGGAAAAAAAAAATCTACTGAGGGTTTAGTGTTGCAGCTTTCCCATAAATGACAAACAGCTGTTTGAGGAAGCAGGGGGAGTCGGCGGCCATATCTCTGGGCTGGTGGCAAAGGAACAAGAAAGGAAAGATTTTCTGCTGGAGCTGTTTCTTGTCCTCAAATTCTAGAACAAGCATGCCAGCGAACGCCCACTTAGAACAGAGTTTGCTTCCCAGCAGCCTCGTGCCGTAGGCTCACAGGACTTGGGCTCTACCAAAATGGAGAGAAAAGCTTTCACCCGTATAGAATCTTAAACTCTGAAGGGGCCCCACCATTAATCAACAAAACCCCCTTTCTAGGTTAGGAACTGTGCTGTGCTGTCTCCCTGGCCGTAAATGGATTTGTTGTTTGTTTGTTTGTTTGTTTTATTTTGTTAAAACGGGGTCTCACTGTGTGGCCCTGCTTGGCCTGGAACCATAGACGAGGCTGGTTTTGAACTTGAAAAGACATCTACCTGCCTCAACCTCCCCAGGGTGCAGGGCTAGAGGCAGGAGCCACCACTTCCAGCCGTCAAACGAAGTTGTAACAACATCTATCCAGATGTTGGGAGTCTGGCTTTTAAAGTTCACATTCAGAAGACCAGTGCTGCAGACCTAAATTTGGTAGCTTGAACCTTTTCTTCCTCCAGCTGAGGCAGGTCCTACAACCAATGTGTTTTCTCACACTCGCCTACTGTTCGACGCCTTGGTGTCTCTTCCCACAAGACAAGGCTGTGACCTGAAGTCTCCCTCTGCCTCCAACTTGGTCCTACAGCCCACCCTGGGCTTCAGGTGGTTACTCTAGTTCACCGCGTGCCTCAGAGTTTTGCCCCCTGAAAGCTTAATTTTGAGAGTTTTGTGCGGGAAAGTCAAAGCCCATGCTTCCCTATGGTTACTGCGTCTACAGAGGGAATGTAATCTGCCTCTTTAGTTATGTTTTCTATCATCCGCATATCCATCACGTCCATCCTCATTGCCTCCCTTAATTTAGCCTTTCTCATTTCTGAAGGTTTCTTGAGATGGGCTCATGTAGCTTGTGTGGTCCAGGCTGCTCTTGAACTCACTCTGTAGATGGAGTAACCTTGAATTCCTGATCCTCTTGGATCTACCCCCTGTCTTGTGGGTGCGTGTCATCATGCCCCGTTCCCGTGACATTCCTGTCTATGTGTTGCTTCCACGGCTCCCTGGTTCTGACCCCTGCTCACGAGTCTCCCCAGCCCTACATCTTGGCCCCTATCGATCCCAGCTCTGGCTTGTATGCCGGTACCTCCCACATCACGTGCACTTGCGTCTCCTAGGACGCACCATGCATCCGGCCTCTCTCAGAAATGCTTTGTACTTTACCAACTCGCACGTCTCTGGGAAGCCTCCCCATGCTCATCAGGAAAGCTGCTCCCCTGCCCCCACAGTAGCTCTGACCTAACTATATTGAGATCATATTTCTGTGATTGTTCAGACTGAGAGCCCCTCAGGTGTCATGACTCATCCATGTCTGAGCCTGTCCTCAGTGTTCAAAGGAGAGCACACTAGAGCCAAGGTGAATTCTGTGATAGGTTCACAAAGAGCCAATTATATGTTGAGGCAGGTAAAAATCTATAGGACATAGGGTCTCAAGAATGAATGTATCTGTCACCCAAGGATGTGTTCATCCTTCTTCAAGAGGGGGTGTAGACCAGAAAGGTCACAGAATGCAAGATTTTGTGACTTAAGTAATCACATGGGCCAACAAGGTGGCTCAGTGAGTAGAGAAGGTTGCCGCTAGACCAGGCTTGGCAGCCTGAGTTTAATCTTTGGACCCACATGGTAGAAAGAGAGAGTTGACAGCCACACAAACTTGTCCTCTGACCTCCACAGGTATGCCGGGCATGACACACTCAAGGAAACACAAACACAATTTAAGACAGGAAGAATCTGAAAATGTCATTGCTAGACATTTAAGACTATCAATCCTTAGTACAGGATTGACCTATTACATGTATACTTTAAAGGATAAAGAGGAGGTCACAAAGTCCTGCCCCTCCCTGAAGATCGAAGGCTGTTCATGCTTGCTAAGAGTCCTCAAGGGGTGTAGACATTGGGAAGTTGTCCATTAGAAGTAATTCTAATGTCATCAGACTGGGTGAGCATAAAAGCAGGAGCAAGCTAGTTGGAAAGAGGAAAGAATCAGCAGAACTGCTAAGGGGACAAGGAAGAGTAATGGGGGTGACTGATTTCATTACAATGAAATTATTATATATTATAACTTATAATGATATAAATAAATACACATTATAATTAGTGTATGCCAATCTAAAAGTTTCAAAGCTATGAGGGCAGGGAGTGAGCTCATCTTGGGTTGATCTGTTCTCAGGGCTGCACTGGTCCTGGATTACAAGGCGTCTTATAGAACACTCTCTGCTCCTTCTCTGGACTGAAGCAATCGGGTGCCTACATGTCTTATATTTTGTATCTTGGAGCCTAGAAGGGAGCTCAGAGAGTCCCTTCTTAAACAGTCCGTGTCTGGCCCGTATGTCCATGTGTGGAGATAAAGCAGCAGTGTTGTTGGGTGGTGCTGTCACACACTTTTAATCCCAGCTCTCAGGAGGCAAAGGCAGGCAGATCTCTGAGTTCAAGGCCAGCCTGGTCTTCAGAGTGAGTTTCGGGATAGCCAAGGCTACAGAGAAAACCTGTCTCAAAAACAAACAAACAAACAATAGCAGCCTGACCCTGAGTTCCAAGAGAGGAGGAATACAAAAGGAAGGCAGGAATGTCAGGCCTTTATCCTTTCGGTTACTCTGTAGACCCAAGGAGTCGAATTTCCTGTGTCTGTTAGAGTTAATGGTCCTTGGGACACCTTCCAACTGTCACACAGCCTTGCTGCTGCTGATAGTTGTAGGACCTTGTCCAAGGACCTCCCCTTTCTTTTTCTGCGCAACATCCGTAAATGTCTGAATCCCTTGGTCACCAGAGTTCTGTGTATCATGAGCTAAATAAATTAATAAATAAATAAAGCCTGAAAGATCTTTTATCCAAAAAATAGCAGCCAGGTGTCATGGCACACACCTTTGATCCCAGTACTCCAGAGTCAGAGTCATGAAGTTGTGAGTTTGAGGCTAGCCTGATCTACAAAGCAAGTTCCAGAAAAGCCAGGGCCATTACACAGAGAAAAGTAAACAAAGTAGTATCTAATGGAGGGATGTCGTTCGTGCAGCAGAATTCTTGTTTGGTGTACACGAAACCCTCCTCAGTCCCCAGCACCACGTACAATAGGCATGACACTGAGCACCCGTGATCTTAGCAATCAGGAGGTGGAGGCAGAAGAATTGAAAGTTCAAAGTCACCCTCTGGTTCAAGTCCAACCTGGAATACAAGTGCAGTAAACAAGCCAGGCACAGTGCATCTGCCTGTAAGCCCAGCACTTGGGAAGCAGAGGCAAAAGGGTTAGTCCAAATTCAAGGCCAGCCTGAGCTAAAATCAGTGGATAGCCCAGCAACTTCTCCTTCATCTTATGCTCTGACTACCTCTTTTCTTGGAGACTGTTCTGAAGTAGCTTCTCGAACAGTGTTTCTTAACCTGTGGGTCATGACCCCTTTGGGGGTTCCACATCAGGTGATAACACATGATTCATAACGGTAGCAAAATTGCAATTATAAAGTAGCAACAAAATAATTTTGCAGTTGGGGGCCACCACAACAGGAAGAACTGTATTAAAGGGTGGCAGCATCAGGAAAGTTGAGAACCACTGTTCTAGAACAAGAACGGAAGGTGCAAGTTTGCAATCTGTTTGCTGGGGTTTCTTCTTGGGATGGTCTGCTCTAAGGGGTTGAGATCCCTGGGGCTCTGCCTCTCTTCTTTAGGTTTGAACTGCTGTGTCTGATTCCTGAAATTCCTTTGGGCTGAAAAATCCGGATGGTTTTCTGCCCCTCACCCTAGCAACCTAGCTGGCTGCCTCCGCCAGACTGACTGGGCCCTCGGCCCTTGCAATGAGCCCAACAATCCAGTGATGTGCTTTTCAAAGCCCAGTTTGCTGGAAGCTTTTGGTGTCAGCTGTTGGAGCTATTTACAACTGGCGCTGACACAATGCAAAGTCTACTAAGTCACTGAACCACTCTGGAAAATTTTCCAGAGACTGGTGCTGGCCCCTGACTCTGTGCCCTTAGCATTTTCACTCACACAATTAGCTTGGCTTTTGTCTCTGAATCTGCTTGGATTCCTGCCTCTTCTGGGCCACATTAATCATCTCAGTTTGCATTAGAGCTCTCTCCTTGGCTTCCTTCCATGTCTAATAAAGGCAAAGCCTCAACATCAAAGCAGCTGCATTGGTAACTTTCTTGTGCATTAGCCTTTGTTCTAACCAGAAGCCACATCCTCTTCCTGGAGGAGCTCCATCCCTTAGAGACAGCACTGAGGCTGGTGAGGATGAAACCCAGTTACTAGACTGTGTGCGTGCGTGCGTGTGTGTATGTGCATGTGTGCGTGTGTGTGTGCATGTGTGCGAGAGTGCGTGTGTGTGTGTGTGTGTGTGTGCGTGCGCGCATGTGTGTGTCTGTGTGTGTGTCTCTCTGTGTGTGTGAACCCAAGGCCTCTGACCCTCAGCGTACATACCCACAAGCCCCTGGCTTTCATTATGACATTGTAACTGACCTGGTAAACAAAGATAATCTCAGACTATTAAAACAATGGATCCCAGAAAAATGGGGATTTCCCCCCCAGGAAATCATGCTGGGAGAAGGAAAATGCACCAACCAGATGGAAAACTTGTAAAGGGATTTTACACAGATCTAACAACTTGTCAGACTGTCTTACAGATGAGGCTAAAGCCCAGACAGTGACGTGTTGGAGATGAGGAACCACACCTTGGCCTGCACTGCTTAGATGTGCACATCAGTGCAGTGAGAAGTTTGGAGTTTTTGCTTCTTTAAGAAACACAGAAATGTTATAAGAATATGAATTTGTTTTAATCCTATGTGTAAGGAGGCAGGGCTGCTTTGGACTGTCCGCAGCAGCCGACTATGATTTGCCTCGAGCTCTAGCAGAGGCATGGTTTTGCCAGCTGAAGATGATTTCTGTGATTGTGTGATGTTTGGAATTCTGGGAAATTTTCAGAGGGTACATAAATGCCAGGACCCCTCCCCGCCATGGTTAGGGTCAGTGGCTGTTGGTCATTTAGACAGGTTGGTTGTAGTTTGTTAGCAGTTGTGCTCAAAGAAGAAACAAAGGGAAAAAGATTAGATTCAGGGATTTTTCTTTCTTTCTTTCTTTTTTTTTTTTTTCTTTTCTTTTTTTTCGGAGCTGGGGACTGAACCCAGGGCCTTTCGCTTGCTAGGCAAGTGCTCTACCACTGAGCTAAATCCCCAACCCCAGGGATTTTTCTAATTCCTCTCTTCCCTCTGTCCCTCTTTTCCTCCTATCTAGTGGTGGGGGTGAAACTAGGGGAGAAAAAGTGTGGAAAAAAGAAGAACCCACAAAGTAGCAAAGACCACCTACATCTCCTTGGTCCTCTAAACTTTGATCTCACTTCAGGAGCCTGGAAGATGGACTCAATAGAATTCGCTGGCTCTCTCTGCCCCTCTTCCTGAGGTAGCCACATTGAAGAGGTTTTTTTTTTCTGCTCTCCACGTAAAAACTCAAATTTTTTTAAAATTTATTTTATGTGTATCAGTGTTTGTGTAGGCATGCCACATACATGCCTGGTGTCCACAGAGTTCCGAAGAAGGCATCAGATCCCCCGGAAATGGAGTTACAAATGATTGAGGTCACCATGTCACTGGGAATCAAACCTAGGTCCTCTGCAAGAGCAAGTGCTCCTAGCTGATGAGCCACCCCTCCAACCTCTCTGCTCTCCAGTTTTAGTCGGCCCACTGAGCATGGTGGCCGGACTGGACTTCGGGTACAGGTTGTGAGCCAGGCTGGCTCCTTTCTTTATTCTGAGATAGTTCTTGTGTCAACAGGACATGGGATGAACAGGCTGAAGTATCGGGAGTTCAAGGTTATCCTCAGCTTTCTAGTGAGTTGGAGACCAGTCTGGGCCACACAAGACCCTGTCACAAAACAAGGTGGATGGTTCTTGTGGCTAAAACACTGTGTACACAGTTTTCGCTCTAACCTGGCTCTGTGGCTCAGTGGCAGGGCCCTCTGCCTAGCTTGTGCCCTGTCCTGGATTCCATCCCCACAAACAAAAACAAACAACAAACAAGACTAAAACATGAATTTCCACTCTGTTCTATTCTCCCTAAGATCAAGGCAAAAACTTGATTGTTTTCACAACAGAACATCGTGAAATCAGTAGGGTTTTCATGACATGGTTTTCATTTCATGACAAACATAGGGCTTGTTATACAGCCCAGAATGGCCTACAGCTCTTATTCCCCCACCCCATTTCACCATCCAAGCGCTCACCAAACCTGTCAAGTCTGTAGTGGCTTTTTGTTGTTTCGTACTTGTTTTGAGACAGGGTCTCTCACAGCCCGTGCTTGCTTCAAACTTACTGTCTTCAAAGATGACCTTGCCTCCCTGCTTCCATCTTGTGGGTCACTGCTGGGATTACAGACACTATGCCTAGTTTCAGGGTGCTTACAAAGTCAAATTCAGGGTCTTATGTATGCTGAGCAAGCACTTCAGAGACACGCCTCCTAATCCTTCCCAAACAGTTCTACCAACTGGAGACCAAGAATTCAAATACAGGAGCCTATAGGGACCATTCTCATTCAAAGCACCAAGGTTCATTCGAGATGTTTTAAAACGGTGTGTGTGCGTGTGGGTGTACATGTGCCATTGTGCATGTATAGAAGTCAGAGGACAACTTGCAGGATTTGGTTTTCTCCCACCATGTATGTCTTAAGGAGTGTACTCAGATCTTCAGGGTTGGTGGCGTCTTTTGAAGACCTTTTTATACAATGAGGTCTCAGTAGCCTTAAGTTGGCCTCAAACTCATCCAATAACCAACATTGACCTTGAACTCCTGATCCTCCTGCCTTTACTTCCCAAGTGCTAGTTTTACAGGCATGAACACCCACATCTGATAATTGATGGTTTTCCTTAAAAAAAAAAAAAAAAAAAGATTTATTTATTTATTTATTTATTTGAATACACTGTCTTCAGACACACCAGAAGAGGGCATCAGATCCCATTACAGATGGCTGTGGGCCACCATGTGGTTGCTGGGAATTGAACTCAGGACCTCTGGAAGAGCAGTCAGTGCTCTTAACCGCTGACGGATTTCCTTTTTAATTTTTACCTTATTACTTGTATGTATGTGCTCATGCACTCACATGTGCAAGAGGTGTGCACGTGTATGATGTATATAGGGGCATGCACACATGACAGTGCTTGTGGAAGGCAGAGGACAACTGTGTGGAATCAGTGCTTTTCTTTCTGGATTTTGAGGATCAAGCTTAGGTTGCCAAGGTTGCCAGCAGGCGCTCCCTCTGATTAAGCCTTGTAACGGGCACTGCGTCCATATTTGTTGTTGTTGTTGTTGTTTTGTTGTTGCTCATTATTTTTGAAAGACTTTTAAAAAAAAAAACTTGAATGTGTATGTGTGTGATGTATGTGCAAGAGTCTCTGGAGGCCAGAGGTGTTATATGTCCCAGGACTGAACTTATGAGCCTTTGAGAGTCACCTGATAGTCACTTGATGTGGGTACTGGGAACTAAATTCAAATCATCTGCAAGGGTAGCTTACGCTCTTAACCACGGAACCATCTCTAGCTTCCTTGTTTTCTGAAATAGGGTCTCATATAGCCTCTGCTGGCTTCAGTTTGATATATAACACAGGTTGGCCTTGAACTCATGATCCTCCTGCCTTTACCTTCCAATTTTACTATGCATGACAGGTGCATGCCATCATGGATTTTTCACAAAGAGAAGCAGCTCTGGCTGTTGGGCTCATCTAGAGAGTTAAAGCTTTATCTCATGAAATGCTGTGTCCGCATTGAGGAAAACAAGGGCCACAGCTGAGGCCTGCATAGGCAGGGAGAGTGGGCAGACAGGCTGCTTTGCTAGGTCACCCCTGGCTTTCTGATGTCCACCACTCTTCTCTACCCAGCCTGCCTATGAGTCACAGTGGTTGCAGCCAGCCTCACGAACTCCAGGGCCACCTGAGCAAGAAAGGCCTGGGCTGGATGGCTGCTGAGAAGAGCCTGTCCAGTTCTGAGGTGGACAGTAGGCTACAGTCTAATGGAGATGGGGGAGAGCAGGCCTTGGACAAAGATGATCCACCCTGGGGAGCAGGGATAGGTTCTGATCCCTGCCCTTAAACAAGAGTGACCAGGTCAGAGAAGAGTGACCCCCTCTCCCCATTTCAAGGCAGCTGCATGGTTTGGGGGCTGAGGCATAAATCCCAAAGGTTAGGGTGTTAAACAAATCATGTAGCTTTTCAAGTTCTAAAGGCTGAGTCAACATTCCCAGAGTCCCCCATACCCAGTGTTTAACAGACTGTAGGAGACAGCCCACACTGCCACCCACAGTAACATGGGCAGTTCCTGTCTCAGAGACCTCCATCCTAGACCTCACTTCGGGAAGGAATTTCAGGACAAACCAATAGGAAGCAGGGTTTATTTTAAAGGATTTATTGCAGATTTAAGCACAGAGGGAAAGAATAAGACATGTCCAGGTGTCTGGAGGCTTCTCAAAGGAGAGTCGCCCTTACGGGTCTTTACAATAGCTCTATGTGAGATTTTGGCAGTGTCTGAAATTCCATCTCGAGTGTTGCTAAGGAACCGGTTCTTATTCAGTGAATGAGATTTTGGGGGTGGCTCCTGAGGAGCCCTGGGTAGAGTTTAGAGCCAGTAAATTAAGTCTCTGGGTGACAAGGGTTACAGGGGAAGCTAAAATGTTCCTGTAGATAAATGTTTACGCTTGCTTGTTGGGAAAATAGAAAATATCTGGGAAAGAGCCAAGACCTCAAGGCCTCGTGTGCTTGCTCAAGTTCTTTGGAAGAAATGTTGTCCCAGTAAAGGGGACAGCCTTACAAGTAGCTGTGGCCGTCTTACTTGGATGATGGAGCCTCCACTGCTAAGAGGCTTCGGTTAAGACTCTGGGATCCAGGTGAGATGGCTCAGAGGTAAAGAGGACTGGCTGCTCTTTCAGAGGATTTGGATTCAACCCCCAGCATTCACACGGTAGCTCACAACCAAATGTAACTCCAGTTTCAGGGATCTGACACACTTTTCTGGGCTCCCTAGATCATCAGAAATACAGGGTGCAGATACACATGCATTACAGGGTAAAACACCTGTACACATTAATAATAATAATAATAATAATAATAATAATAATAATAATAATAATGTAATACTCTGGGACATGAATTTGTACTTGGGTAATGCACTGTTTTACATAGCTAAGGTTTATCTCTGTGGGCTTGATAACAGAAACTGATACAGTATTCCCTAAATAATGGGGAGGGAGACTCTGTGGTTAGAGACCTCCTTTCCCTTCCTACTTCCGCTCTGTTTACCTTGCCTTTTTCTCCTTCCTCGAGATGACGTGAGAGCTCTGCAATGTCTGGTGCAACACAGGGAAAGAGATCCAGCCAGATAGAGCAGTCAAAAGTCTGCGGTTTGGAAGGGAGCTGGGGAGTCCCGGAATCACACAGGCTGCTGTAGAGCAGGCTGGGGTCATGAGGAGGAAATGCAGATTTGTGGGAATTACGAAGGCTAGATACAGAGAAATCAGTAGGGGTTCCATGGCATCCCTTCAGTTTTGAGGCAGAGTCTTGCGCTAAAGCCCCAGATGGCCTTCAACTCTTAGTTCTTCTGACTCCTGCTTCAGCCATCCAAACGCTTAGAGTACGTCTTGGGTCGCCACGAAGCCTGCCAAATCTGCAGTGTGGTTTTGTTTGTTAGGGCTGGTTTTAATTTTCTGAGGCAAGGTTCCCCATAGCCCATGCTTGCCTATGTATTCAAAGATGACCTTGAGCTCATGACCCTCCTGCCTCTGCTTTCTGGGTCGCTGCTGGGATCACATACCCCACTATGTCTAGTTTATGGGGTGCTGGAAGTCAAACTTGGCCTTGTGCGAGGCAGACAAGCACTGTACCAACTTAGGCGCAATATTCCTACCCCCGTTTTTGTTGTCTAACGTCTGTTTTGTGTGTCGGTGTACAGATGTGGCTACTTTTTCCTGGCTGTGGCCCGCTGTGGACCTCCATGATCCACCTGTCTCTGTTCCTAGGGGCTGAGATTATAGTCACACAGACACACCTGCCTTTACGTGGGTGCTGGAAGTCTGAACTCAGGGTCTCGCACTTGCATAGCAAGCACCTCAGCCACTGACCCCTCTTCTTGACCCGAGCCCCCTCCACTGCAGCCACATACACCCCCTTTCACTTGCTACATCTTCCCATCCCATAGTCCCCCCCTGACTGCTCTCTTTTTGCTGGGCCAGGGATTGAACTCCCGGCCTTCTGAAAGTTACAAAAGCACTCTGCCGAGGAGCTACCTCCTCCTTTTTTTTTTTTTCTTCAGGTTTGTTATGTGGTTCAGGCTGGCCTGGAACTCACTATGCAGCCCAACCGAACCTCAATTTCCTGAGTGCTAGCTAGACTTACAGCTATGGTGCAGTCGACCTCTGAACTCTTCCTTCTTGAATTTTTTTTCTGAGATAGAGTCTCCCGTACTCCACTCTGGCTTCAAACCCACTACGTAGCCGAGGATGTCCTTGAACTCCTGATCCTCTTTGTCTCCGCCCTCCCCATGCTAGGATTCTCGGCAAGCACTGGCAGGCTAAGTTTATGCTGAATTCATGGACTGAACTCGGTCGGGGCTCTGAGCATGCTATAGACAGGTGTTCTAATAACCTAGCTATAGGGGCTGGAGAGATGGCTCAGCGGTTAAGAGCGCTGACTGCTCTTCCTGAGGTCCTGAGCCCAATTCCCAGCAACCACATGGTGGCTCACAGCCATCTGTAATGGGATCTGGTGACCTCTTCTGATGTGTCTAAGGACAGTGACAGTGGATTCACATAACATTAAATAAATAAATCTTTAAAAGAAAAAAAAACCTAGCTATATGTCTGGCTTCCTGTAACTTGCAAAAACTTTTTATAAATGGCCACAGGGAGCCACAAACCCAGAAGAAATATGAGAAGGCTCACACCAGGCAGGGTAGTTTCACAGCTCCATAATCAAAGGGCTGCACCTTCCTTGGGTCACCATATTCATTATCAGGTCCCTCATTCAGGGACGCTCTTGAGTTCCCCAAAGTGCTGAATGAGGAAATACTGAGGGCAGACAGCAATTTGAGAGCCAGCCTGGGCTCCCTGATGGGAAGTCTGAGTCAGTACACGCCCACACAGGGTCATCTATTCTTTCACAGGAAGCTGCTGCCCAGTCATGGAAATGCCACCACACTAAGAGACCCTGACACAGTAGCAGATTCCCATCTTGCCCCATGATTCAGCCTCATCCTGGCACTAGACACATGCGATGCTTCTGACAAAGGGTGCTCTGGAAGCAATTTGGTCACCCATCTGTGATGACCGTAATTAGACATCAAAGCAATGACAACTGCAGTGTTTAACACAGGTTAGGTACCTAGCAATCTCTTGGTCATATATTAAATGAGATATTTTGCAAAGCCATTGCTGCCTCTGGTACATAGCCTGACACCACAGAGCCATCCGTGTCCCCTTCCAACCTTCCCTAGCTCTGCTTCAGCCAGACCACCCTCCCAACCCTCCCTCTACAGCCAGGGCAGAGTAGGCTGCAGGTTCCTGGTCTACAGTGTTGGTAGTACCAGCGTCACCTGGCTGCGTGCTGGGTCTGTTATAACAGAGTTCCACAGAGCAGGGCTCTGAAATAGCACTCTCACACTGGACTCTTGCCCACAGACCTGAAGCCTGCGAGCGTGGGGTTTGTGCGCTGGCTTCGCTTTCCTGTCTTCACAGTGAGAATTAACCCCAGGCCTTGCTCATGCTAGGCAAGCGCTCTACATCTGAGCCACATGCATAGCCCTTGCTTATTCATTCTGTTCCTACTTTTTTGAGACAGGGTATTAGGTTACATACTATTATGTAGACCTGGCTGGCCTCGAACTCACAGAGATCCACCTGCTTCTGCCTCCAGAGTGCTGGGGTCAAATACGTATACCATCATGCCCAGCCTAGCGCATGCTTTGAGACAGAGTCTTACTACAGAGCCCTGGATGGACCAGTAGGCTAGCCCAGCAAGGGCTGATATTCCACCAGTCTTTATCTTGTAGAAGTTATATTCCAACCCTTTCATCTCCCCCATCTGGGAAAACTTAGGTTGCTCAAAGGCCCTGTTGTGTGCCCAGAACTTGACTCGGAGCACCCATTCTTCCTTTCTTCTCACACAACAAAATCTAAGGGCAACTTTCTAGAGGGGCAAGGATTAAACTGATGAAGGCTATGGTAGCTTCCACTCACCCCCAATTCCAGACGATTCCAAAACTGTTTAAGTCAGGAAAGGGAACACATGCTTGTAATCCCAGCACTCAAATGGCTTGAGAATCTCAAGTCTGAGGCCAGCCTGGGCTACATGGTGAGTTCTAGGCTGGCCTGGACCACATATCAATCTCTGTCTCAATACATGAGCAAATACCATTTATCATTTGAGTTTAGAAAGAGAATCTACATTGGATTTGATGGCGTATAACTATAATCGTAGCATTTGGAAGTCAGAGGCAGGGGAATCACCAGGAGTTTGAGACCAGCCTCCTCTACACAGCAAATTCCAGGCCAGCTAGGGCAACAAAGAGAGACCCTGCTTCAAAACAAAAACAACAAACAAAAAAGCTGGGCTTGTTGGCAAAATCCCAGCTATTTTGAGAGGCCGAGGCAAGAGAATTGCCAAGTTCAAATAAAAAGAGGATGGGTGACATCGTCAATGGTAGGAGACTAGCTTGGCATGACAGAGGTCCTGGATTTAGCTTCTATGTTGGAAATTTTCCTTAGTATTAGACAAAGCAACACCCAGAGTGAAAGTGACCCCGCAAGGCAATGTCTGGTTGTGAAAAGGGTGTGTTGCTATTCCTCATTGGCTGATTCCTGACTGACTAATTTGGAAATTGTTGCAAAAGAAATGAAGGGAAAGCCAGGAGGAAGGGGAAAAGGTAAGACATTCCCCAAGGCCACCTGGCTGGCTAGCAGCCACAGAGGTGGATTTTGTGCTTTCATAGACTCTGCCTATGACAACGGTTGCCCACCCAGACCCAACTGGCTTCAGCTCATTATTAAATATGGTGTTAAGAAGAAAAGCAATTATGCCAAAGCCATAGGGAGCTGAGAAGGATGCCATGCTATGTGTCTGCCTCAATACCTCACTCCAGCCTTGGCCTAGCAGTGTTCCAGAACCTAGCCACATCTGTCTAGGAAGGCTAAGGGAAGAGAGCTTGGGCCAACTGTGACTTGCTCCGGTAACCAGGGCTTGTTCCCCAAGCCTAGTTCCTAGCCACCAGGAATAGGCCCTTGCCCATAGGGCCATTTTGGTGCCTTCCTGTGCATTCTTCAGGCTGTCCCTGACTCTCTTGAGAACCTCTGATGCCCTCAAGCATGGCCTTTCTTATAGCCCAATAGCATACACGAGGCCGTTAGAGTCTTGGCATTGAAGTGGGTATGGAAAGATAGTGGACGACGTGGGCGTTGGTCCTATCCTCCTGTGCTACCACCTGGAAGCACCACCATAGGGGTCTAAAAACCCATCCCGGGGGAATCACTCAAGGTCACTCAGGGCTCCACAGAAAGAGAAGCAATTCTTCATGTTGGCTGGGCCTGCTGGCTTCCGTCTCCACCGACAATCGGGTGGTACTGGTGAATGTGAGTGCCCCGAGCGTGATTGGTGGAAAGCATGCAGGTCACATGCCTCACCCTGCATGTCTCAGAGGTCTCTAGAAGGGCAGTGATGTCCCTGTTCAGCCCTCCTCAGGGAGGCAGGTCTTGAAAAACAGAGTCCGGGTTCTTCCTCCAGTGGTTCTCAGCCTTCCTGATGCTGCAGCTCTTTAATACAGTTCCTCACATTGTGGGGCCTCCAACCATAAGATTATTTTTATTGCCACTTTATAACTTTCATTTTGTTACTGCTATGAACCATAATGTAAATATCTGATAACTGATATGCAGATGGTCTTGGGCTAAGAATCACTGGTCTAAAACAAAATAAAAATTATATATACATATATATTATATATAATAAATGCCCCCAGCGTTCTGAGTTAGTTGCTAAAGTTCAAGAATGGAAACATTTCACATAAAAATCTGAATTAAAGCCAGAAGTAGTGGCTCATGTGTACAGTCACTGTGCTCAGAGGCTGAAGTAGGAAGGTAACCTCATGGCCTAGGCTGGGCTAAAGAATGGTTTCCAAGTTGACCTGGGCTAGAATGAGGTTCTGCCTTAAAAAAAATAAATCTGAATTTCTTTCTATTGAAAATCTGAAAAATAGCCAGAAGGCACATGCCTTCAGTCCCAGAACTGGGGAGGCAGAGACAGATAGATCTCTATGAGTTTGAGGCCAACCTGGTCTACATACAGAGTTCCAGGACAGTAAGGGCTATATAGTAAAATCCTATCTCAGAGAGAAAGAGAGACAGACAGACAGAGAGAGAGAGAGACAGAGAGAGAGAGAGGAAGGAGGAGGAGGAAGAGGAGGAAGAAGAGGAGGAAGAGAAGGGAGGAAGAAAGACAGACAGACAGACCTAAAGGGAAGACCTGAAATATGTTAAATGGTAAAGGTTGACCTGGTCTAGTAAGGCTGGTACTACACAGTAAGACCCTGTCAAGGAAGGAAGATAAATCTGGTATCATTGAACTTGTGGGACTATGGGAAGCCTGACAGGGCTAAGGTCCTCACTGTGGTTCTCTCTCTTCCATGGGTGGGAAAATGATTTTACTCTTGTGCGACTCATGTGTCTAAATAAGTCAAGAAACAGAAGGAACACACACACACACACACACACACACACACACACACACACACACACACACACACACACACACACACAGAGACAGGCACACACCTCTACTGACTGCCTGTGCAAGCAAGAGCTCTGAGAAGTCTTGCTATTGCTCAAAGCACAGTGGTCCCCATTGGATAAGTGGTGTTGCCTCTGCCAGCCACGCTGGCCCATCAGCCTTCCTGTTGACTCCTTAGTGCCTCCTCTAAGCAGAGAGCCTGTCTCTATCAGGCTTAGGAGCTCCTGCATGAGGTGATGATGAACTTCAACCTCAGAGCTAATGAGTCAGCACCTCACCCTGGTCTTGCCCTTGGTGAAGGTGTTCCTCACAAACTGGCTGATGTCAAGATCCAGAGGATCATAGGTAACTCGAACCTCTCCCCAGAGACACTGACCCGCTGCTCCACACCCACACCCTGCTCAGGTAAGGAGTGCTGACTCATTTCCTGACTGCGCCAGTGCCCACGGCGACTTCAAGATCATTCCTTCTCATTTAGTTTGTTCTTGTCCACCAACTTTGCTTAGGATGGCGTCCTGGAACATACTATGAAGAATGAGTTGGCTTCTGGGCTTAGCCAATGGGAGAGAGGGATACGATTGATTGATCTTGCTTGCCCTGGGTGGGGCAGGAGGGAGTGGCAGCCTACACCTCATCTGGCTGCCTGTAGCTAAGACTGTAAGCTTAGCACATGCAGAGGGGGACAGAGACGGGAAGGCATGGAGACAGATGGTGTAACCTTCAGGCCGGCAGACTTGTTGGTGTAACTAACTCTCCTGGCATATCCCCCTCAGAGACAGCCAGGTGGAACCCTGGGGTGCTGCCTCTTGGGTACAGTTGATTGGATCTAGCTGGGGATCCAGTCTGTTGGCAAGTTCCTAAGATCCTGAGGGAGCCTGGCTGGAAGGCGAAGGAGAATTGATCTAAACTTCTTTCGGGGAAACATGAGTTCAAGGCAGAGTAGGGTAGATGGTAGTGAGGACAAGGTATATGTTGGAGAAGATGTCAGAGGCATAGGAAGGAGAGAGGAGACAAGAGTGAGAGTAATGATACACCCTGAAGTTGGTGTGATCAACTCCCAGAGCCTCTGTGGGCCGAGGGTGGGAAGGCAGGAAGAAATACATGCTGGGTTATCAAGGCAGGCATCTGCGTTCTACACCATATCTTTTTCTGGCCAAAGGAGATGGGGGCTGTCTTTACCCTTGAGGTTTATTGAGGTCTCAGTCAGGCCCATGTGGGTGCCCCAGAACTGACAGAGTGAAGTAGATTCGGGTGACAACTGTGACATAGCTAGAATTCACCACCTGGCTGGGTAGGGTGATTTACTCACAGCACTCTGGAGGCAGAGGCAGATGGATCTCTAAGAGTTCAAGGCCAGCCTGGTCTATAAATTCAGTTCTAGGACAGCTAGGGCTATTCCACAGAGAAACTGTGTCTCAAAAAAACAAATGAAAATAACTTATGACCTGTACATTCCCTAGAGCCAAAGCTATGGGCAGAGTGTGTCACTCTCCTGTGCTCTTCTCCTTGTTTATGAGCCAAGTGACAGACCTTGGTCTTGGGGCGGCCACTTGACCTAGAGAGAACCTGTGGACGTCACAGTTGTTACTTGCCTTCCCTGCAGGAAGAAAGGACTAAAGGTGAAGACAGAAACCAGGTCTCAAAGCCAGACCACCTGATCCAAATCCAGACCCAAATCCAGGAAGCAGCTACTCTCTGGTTCCCGGAGTTGTTCTGTTTCTCAGTCATAAATAACCAGGCACGTGACCAGCTGCTTGGGAAGGATAAGCAGAAGAAACAGACCTGAGGTGACCGAGCCCTGGCCACGTCCAACCTTTACTGTTCTCGGCAGCCCTTGTGAAACTGTCATCCTGCGTCTAATTCCATAGGTGGTAGAGCCAGAGTCTAGGAGGACCCTGTGTATCAGCGGGAGGTAGGGGTGCGACCCCAGAAGCTGCAGTGTGTGCCAGGCACCTTACGGACCTCCTTGTACTTCCTTTTCTCTTGGACCTGCCATCACAAACCATCGAGGCCTTGGGAGATGGTTCAGTTGGGGAGGCCACTTATTGTCAAGCCTAAGTTCAACTCCAAGGACCCACACGGGAGAAGACGACAACAGACGCTTACAAGTTGTCCCTCTGTTACACATGTACACACACACATGTATTTTTTGTTTTTGAGACAGGGTATCTCTACACAGCCCTGTCTGTTCTGGAACTCACTTTATAGATCAAGCTGGCCCTGATCTCACAGAGATACCCTGTCCCTGCTACCTGAGTGCTGGGATTAAAGGCATACCTGGCTCTCAAGCAATTTTGAAACAAAGTAAAGTAAAAGGTCAGAACCATCAAGAAAGACTCTTGATATCAACTTCAGACCTCCACGTGGACATGTGCCCACATACATGGGAACACGCATTGTGGAGAGCTTTTGGGGCCGCCTTCTAGGAATTTGGCAGGAATTTGACTTTGAGCTAGGACTCAGACTCAGAAGTAGACTCAAGATGAATGAAACTGAGGAATGAGTTCTTTGTGTCCTGGAGGGTCTTGTTAAGACACTGAATACAGTGATCACATGACCTTTGTCCATGCTTTGTTTTCCCTAACTACTCCGTTTATGCCTTAGAACTGACCTTACTCTTTGCATGTAGGTAGAATGGTATAAAAGAAGGCCGGAGAAGAATAAACCCGTGTCAGCCTCAGCCCCGGCTGGAGTCATGTTATAATGTCGTCTAATTGCCTCTTTTCTTTTCCATCCTTGAGACTTGGTTGACTCACTGAGCTGACTTGGTCAAGCATAAAGGCAATTACCACTCATCACACACACACAAAGGAAAACCCCACAAACCCCAGAAATATCTCAGAGGCTAGAGAGACTGCCCAGTGTTAAGAGTCCTTGCTGTTAGATAGTTCTTTATTCCTTTCTTGTAAAAACACGACACTACTCAAGTGACACATAACTCTTTATTGTTAATTTTTTATGTATGTGAATGTTTTGTCTGCATGTCTGTGTGTGCACCATGTACATGCCTAGTGCCCTGGGGTGGCAGATCCATTTCAATTGGAATTACAGACAGTCGTAAACTGCATGTGGGTGCTGGGAATTAAACTCATGTCCTCCACAAGAACAACAAGTGCTCTGACCCTCCTTGTCAATACTCCAGCCCTTTTTTTCCCTCTTAAGATATAGCATTTTGTTTTATGTGTTTGTTTTTATTATACAAGATGCATATACACCAGATGCCCGAGGAGGTCAGAAGAGGGTGTTGGATCTCTGGGACAAGATTTATGGACAGTTGTAAGCTGCCATGTGGGTGCTGGGAATTGAACCTGGGTCATCTATGCTCTAACCACCAAGCTATCTCTCTAGTTTGGATTTTGCTGCTCTTGAAGAGAACCTGAGTTCAGTTTCCAGCACCCATGACAGGTGCCTCACAACCGTCTGTAACTCCAATGCCAGGGCATCTGACGCCTCTGGTCTCTTCCAGCATTCCTGTACATCAGTGGTTCTCAAGCTGTGGGTCACAATCCCTTTGGGGTTGGAGGACCCTTTCATCGGGGTTGTATACAGCTATTCTGCATATCAGATCTTTACATTATGGTTCATAACAGTCGCAGAATCACAGTTATGAAGTAGCAGTACAAAGAGTTTTATGGTTGGGGTCATCACAGCGTGAGGAACTGAATTAAAGGCTCGCAGCACTAGGAAGGCTGAGAAACTCTGCTGCGCTCGTTCACATGCAGACACACATACCTATACATAATTAAAAATAATAACAATAAGGGCTGGATGTGGTGGCACACGCCTTTAATCCTACACTCAAGGCAGAAACAGGCTGATCTCTGTGAGTTTGAGGCCAGCCTGGTCTATAAGAGAGAGTTTCAGGACAGACAGATAGACAGGACTACATAGATAGACCCTGACTCAACAAACAAACACCCCCCAAAACAAAAAAGCAACCAACCAGAAGACTAATAAATTCTCTCCCCTCCCCCCTCTCGTGAACTCTCGCTCTCTCCTGAGTTCCAAAATTTCCAGGCCAGAGAACCTGTCTCTAAAAACCAAACCAGCCTTCCAACAACAACAACAACAACAACAACAACAACAACAAAACAACAACTAAATATCTAACTTGCTGGGTGTACTTATGAGCTATGACTGTAACTCAGGTGGTAAGAGTGAGGGCCAGGTATATACAAAACCCCAAATTCCATCCCCAGCACAATATAGACCAGGCATGGTGGTGCAGGTTTATAATCTCAGCACTCTAGAGGTAGATGTCAGAGGCTCTGGGCTACATAGCAAGTTGAAAGCCAGCCTAGAATATTAGAAAATCCTGTCCTTTTGTTTGCTTTTGTTTTGCTTCTTTGGGACAGGGTTTCTTTGTGTAGCCCTGGTCGTCCTGGAACTCACTTTGTAGACCAAGCTGGCCTTGAACTCAAGAGATCCACCTGCTTTTGCCTCCAAAATGCTGGGATTAAAGGAGTGTGCCAGCATCATTCCTAGCTAAGGGAGTCTGTCTTAAGAAAAGAAAAAAGGTAGGGGTTGGGGATTTAGCTCAGTGGTAGAGTGCTTGCCTAGGGCGCAAAGGCCCTGGGTTCGGTCCCCAGCTCAAAAAAAAAAAGAATCAAAAAAAAAAAAAAAAAAAAAAAAAAAAGGTAGGGCTGAGAGATGGCTCAGCGGTTAAGAGCACTGACTGCTCTTCCAGAGGTTCTGAGTTCAATTCCCAGCAACCACATGGTGGCTCACAACCATCTGTAGTGGAATCTGATGCCTTCTTGTGTGTCTGAAGACAGTGGCAGTGTATTCAAATATGTAAAAATAAATACATCTATTTTTTTAAAAAAGAAAGGTATACATATTTACACACACAGACAGAGACACACACACAACACACAGAGACAGATACACACACACAGAGACAGACAAACACAGAGAGAGAGAGAGAGAGAGAGAGAGAGAGAGAGAGTAACACACAGACAGACACAGAGAGAGAGAGACAGACAGGCAGACACACGCACAGAGTAATACACACACACACACACACACACACACACACAGAAACAGAGAGAAAGACACACATACACACACAGAGAGAGAGAGAGAGAGAGAGAGAGAGAGAGAGAGAGAGAGAGAGACAACACTTAACACTTCCAGATGGCCTGAGTCCAGTTCCCAGCCCACAAACTGGGCGGCTCCCAAGTCCCTAGCTTCTAGTGCACATGAATGGGTGCTGTTGATTTCTACCTTTGAAACCTGAGAGAGCAGGTAAGGAAGGAGACGCGCAAAGCCACTCAGTACACAGGGCAGTGCTTTCTGACTGACAAAACTGTGTGTGTGCACGCCAGACGCCAGCCAGACACTGTGGCGCTCCCCAGGAAAGAGGAAGTCTCAACAGGAAATTCCTCTTCAGGAGCAATGTTCTAGGCTGCTGCTTATCAGTTCAGGGACTGGACTTCTGTCCCTCAGCCCTCCCTTGTTCTCCAGCTTCTCCACCTCCTGCTGTTCTCACACAGGCAGGAAGAGACAGACTTACTCTGCCCAGGCCTGTCCCAGCTGGTCTGGCCTGAGCTGCAGGCAGCCGGAGGAGCAATTTCAGCAAACCAATGGCTGGACAAGCCAGCAGAACAAAAAACAACAAACAAAACCAAAATCCCAAACCTCTCTACAAGGAATGCTAGGCCTGCACATCCAGAGGCCCACTTGCCTGAAAGGGACATTTACACCCCTACCCCCTTATCCCCCTTACCCTGCAGGAGGCTGGGTCTGTGTGTACTACAGTTTAGCATAAAGGGAGAGGTCAGTCCCACTGTCCTCTACCCCTCCTGAGAGCGGCTGACTCTGATCACAGGAGCAAATTCATCAAGGCAAACAGACTGACACTCCAAAAGCCATGACAGGGCTCGACTATCAGATAACTGGCCAGTCTACGGCCATCTCCCTTCCTTCTCCCCAGAGAAGCTCTGCAGAGAGCAACATCGGTCAGCTGGAGATGAACACGGTTAACAGTCACTCTCAGGTGACGTGGTGCAGGCCTATAATCCTAGGACTCGAGAGGCAGAGGCAAGGGGACCATGTTGGGCAGCACAAGAGTGAATCTCTCTCTGTCTCTGTCTCTTTGTCTCTGTCTCTCTCTCTCTCTCTCTGTGTGTGTGTGTGTGTGTGTGTGTGTGTGTGTGTGTGTGTGTGTGTGTGTGTGTGTGTGTATGTGTATGTGTGTGTCTGTTTTAGGACAGGGTTCTCTGGCTGTTGTGAAATTCATTCCGTAGACCAGCCTGGTGGATTTCGAGGATTAAAAGTGTGAAAAAAATCCACCACTATGAAAAAATCCGGTCTCAAAAAACAACCAACCAACCAACCAACCAACCAACCACAGCAAACAAAATTACCCTTTGGTTCTAACCCTGGTGACACCTTCCGGTTTACAGAGGCCAGAGGCAGGCAGAACAGGGCTGGGTCTCAAAGTCAAATCTCAGGCACTTTCTCCCGAGGCTGGTTACTTAGGGCCACACCCAAACCTTCCCTTGGCCCCACCCTGTGAACCATCCCCAGCTGTCGGGCAGGTTTTGCAGCGCTGCAGCTGGCACCTTAGGACAGCAGCCTGGCCCCAGCCCTGGCTGAGCTGCTCTGCGTGGGGGTTGGGGAGGTATGCTGGGGCCGGGCAATGGATTCCAAAAGATCTCTAGGCTCACAATCCTCAGATGATCGAATTGTTGTTCTCTTCCTCCTCCTTTTCCATCTCCTTTGACAAGGTCTCATGTAGCCCAGGCTTTCCTCTAATATCTAGCCAAGGATGACCTTGAGGATTTATAGGTGTGTGCTGAGATTATCCGAATGAGCCGTTGAGCCCAGTTTATGCAGGGCTAGGGATCAAACCCAGGGCTTGGAGCATACTAAGCAAGCACTTTACCCACTGAGCTATATCCCCAGACCCTTGAGTTCCTTTTATAAAATGATGGGGCATTTGCTCCTGTAACCTGTAGCCTCCTGTTAAGTTCTGTGTATCTCTGTGCTCACGGTATCGCGTAAGGAAGATGGCGAAGTAAGCAGATCTGTAAGGGTACAAGGAGGAATTTACTTGGGTAAAATACTTACAGAGCCGGGCTGGAGAGATGGCTCAGCAGTTAAGAGCTCTGACTGCTCTTCCAGAGGTGCTGAGTTCAATTCCCAGCAACCACATGGTGGTTCACAACCATCTCTAAAGGGCTCAGATACCCTCTTCTGGTGTGTCCGAAGACAGCTACAGTGTAAGTCTTAAACAAAAGAAACATTTACAGACAGGACAATGGGCGAGAACAGGGAAAGACAGAGCTGAAGGAATACGCAGAGCAGGAGGGGCTGGGATAAAGCAGGGACCGGTCAGGTATTGCTCGCAGAACCTGGGTGCCAGTCCTAGTGTAGCTGGCACAGCTAAGGAGCCTGGAACAAGTCTCTATCCCTTGGGCCTTGGTTTCCCCACTGGAACAGTGCAAGGCAGGGCCAGCATTCACTATCTGCAGTTCCTGTTCTGTTGGGACTACCCTCCTCCCCACCCTCCTGGCTGGTAGAGTCATACTCTTGACATAGATCTGTAGAAAGGCTCAGTCAGACTGGCTAGGAGCTAGCCCATCTTTGGAGCTTTGCAGCATTCGGTTCAGGAGTCCTGAGAGGACACACTGCTGGCTCTCCGTACACTAGGACAAGAGGGTCACCTGGCAAAGACTTTAAGTCATAAAGTGTCCTGTGGCCTTAAGTGAGTCAAGTCCCCTCCCTTCTCCTCTCGCCCCTCCCCCTTCTTTCTCTGGCAGTTGCCTGCACTCCTCCCTGTAGACCAGCTGCCTTGGCCAACGGCCAGGGCGGAGGCTCCGAAAGACGAAAGACCGTGGGGTTGCTGGAGGCAGGAATGTCTGCAGAGTCCAGGAATGTTTTTACTCCCTACTCTGCTGAGAGGAAAGCAGCAAGCCCCAGGGTTTCTTCCCAACCAGGCCAGAGGGCTCTCCTCCTCTTTCCTCAAACTGAGCACATTGCTGTAGGAGTCCCTCTGGCCAGCCATGTTTGTGTTTCTGGGTACTCTTTTTATTTCTGTGTAGATTTGGACCTCGACACCACTGGGGCTCACCGAAGTATCAGGCTTTTAGCTTGGCCTCAGGACCCTGGGCCCTTGAGGCCCTTACAAACCTGCAGGTGACGGGAACTGTGAATGGTGGGCATTTTTTTCCTCATGGCTTTAGGGAATGGTGAAGAGAGTGGGATATAGACAAATATTCGAATGCTGTTGAGGGCCCTGGGGAAGGGAAGCCTAGGGTAGGATCTGCAAACCCTTTGTCGGTTCTCTAGAAAGAGAGAAGTCTGCTTGTGTGCAGGCTGATGAGTGAACAGGAGGAAACGTCTTTCTTTTGTAAGCACCACTCCCAGGTGTGGGAACCATATACAGTTTGGGCCTGTGTGCACTAGGGGTGGGGGAGGTGGAGTGTGTGGCGAGTTGGAGAGTTAATATGAAATCAATGTCATCAGATCTGAGGCTCAAAACAGTAATGGCTCCCAAAATGGTACGTTTACTTTTTTTCCCTCCCATTTAAAAAAAAAAAATAAAAATCTAAAACTGGCTGGGCATGGTGGTCAGAACTCCGGAGGCAGAGGTAAGCAGTTATCTTGTGTTCAAAGCTAGCCTGGTCTACAAAGTGAGTTCCAGGACAGCCAGGGGTGTTACACCGAGAAACTCTGTCTCAAACTACAAAGAAACCAACACCACCAGCAGCAAACTGGGTGAGCCAAGGCTGGCACAGTAGCTATGCTTTGCCTGAGCAGAGAGGGCACGCCCCTTCCTTTTCTGTGTGGCCCTCCTGGTCTAAAATGGCCTCTGTTACCAGCACATTCGGTAAGCAAGATCAAAACAAAGACAGTAGAAAGATGAAGGGACAAAGAAAGAAAAGACCAAAGGAAAAGACAAGGGATCTGACTGGGATGGTTATTCTCTCACTTCACTGACTAGAATTACTTACGCAGTTATGGTGGGGCAGAAGTAGACAGGAAATGTTTTGTTGTTTGGTTGTTTCTTCTTTCTTTCTTTCTTTCTTTCTTTCTTTCCTTCTTTCTTCTTTTTTTTTGGACAGGATTTCTCTGTGTAGCCCTGGCTATCCTGAAACTCATTCTGTAGACCCATGGCTGGCCTAGAACTCAGAGTTCTGCCTGCTTCTGCCCAGTGCTGGGATTAAAGGGGTGCACCTCCCTCATACCCCGACTGTTTTGGGTATTTTGACTAAGGCAACAAAGACCCTCTCTGTGGAATGACAGACGGATACTGAAAGACAATCTCTTCAGTGGATAATATTTCTGACAGCTTTCTGCTGGTAAGGCCAACGCGTGTTTGTCACTATAGTGACGGTCTGAGGCTTGCCCTTGACCAGTACCTGACTGGAATGTATGCGTGAGACAGCTGAGAGAAGACAGAGCAGGACTTCAGGGAGAAGCCCCAAATTCGAGAGGGACAGCCTCTCCATTCTCTGTGCTGACTGAGTACCACCCCAGTGCCTGAGGCCTCCCTCCTAGGCACCTTTCTGCAGATAGACTTTCTTTTGAGGCAGGTGATTGTCACATCTATGTGAACCTGAAGGTGACACTCTTGTCCTGCTACTGTCTCAGAGTTACCTGCGACTCACTCTGGAATTGGCTTAAATGGTATTCTTTGCCTACCAACACCTTGGGAACTGTAGTGACCCTTTGGCAGCAAACCTGTTTTTCGTGAGGAACTGCCCCTCCTCCATCCTAGATTCAGTACATGAGGTCCTGGTAGAGTGACTCTAGCCTTTCTTCTCCATGTGGTGGGCACAGTGCCCAAGTCTAGTGTGTCTGAGTCACAGTGACAGAATCCAGGATCAGATCACAATCCAGGTAGGCCACTAGGAGATTTGGGAGACTGTTTTTTTTTTGTTTGTTTGTTTGTTTGTTTGTTTGTTTTTGAAGTCACTGGGGGTAGGGACAAGGAGCTGGGGACCGAACCCAGGGCCTTGCGCTTCCTAGGCAAGCGCTCTACCACTGAGCTAAATCCCCAACCCCAAGGGAATCTTTTCTACTGGGAGCATAAACTGTGATACACTAATGCTAGTCTGGAATTGCTGGGGGCTATTTTTCTGACTGTAGGGAGAACTTGGTGGAGGAATGGCTGGGATACCACTCAGTGGTAGAGTGGTGGCCTAGCATGTGTGAGGCCCTAGGTTCAATCCCCAGTATTGGTGTGTGTGAGGCCAAAAGACCAGATTACTACACCCTCAATGACATCATCACCCAGGCCTTTGGACCTAGCCATTCCTGAGGCTGGAACACCTCTGGATTTTCAAGTGACCAGTCAACAGTTCTCTTATCTGTTTGAGTCAACTTGAATGGGGTTTCCAACTTCTGCATTTACAGAAAAAAGAAAAAGTCCCGATATGGCGTCCGTGGAGACACAGTCCCATGGGAGAGCAAAAAAGAAGAATGTCGATATCTGGAGAGTTGTGGGGGAGAATGGGTGTGTGTTAGTGTATGCTGAGAGTAAGTGTGTGTGCTGAGTGTCCACGATGAGTGTGAGCATTCATGCTGTGTGGAAGTGGGTGTGCAACCGCGTGCATTGCTGTGTGGAAGTTGCACGATGAGAGTGCATGCAATTGTGTGTCTCTGAGTGTGTGTGTCCGGAATGATTTGTGTGAGATGTCAGTGTGAACCCCCACAGCTCTTTTAAGCCCTGGATCAGGGTGACCCTGCCCTGACAGGTGGGGGTCCCTTCTCCTTAGGGCCTCTTCGACCTTCTGTCCTCTGTCCCCTCCTCCCCTCCACATGCTGACAACAGCTGCCACCCTCGGGGAGTGCTGACAGCTGCAAACTTAAGTGGCTCCTGCAATAAGGGTGGCCCCGCCCCAAAGGAAGAAACGCAGGCTACCACGGCCCGGGGAACCTGGAAAGGGTGGGAGTGGAGCTGCCTTGGGGCCCAGGAGAGAGAGAATGCTGACGTAGTAGCCGCCCTTGTGAAACCTTTTCCTGACAATGACGGCCTGAAAATCACCAGGCCTCAGTTTATAACTACCAAGGTCATGGACTCCTTTTCTGTGGCAAAGCCCTTGGAGGCTGGCCACGTGCTCTCTGCTGCCATCTGCTGGGCGCTTTCTTCTTGCCGATGTGGAGAGAAGCCAGACTGACGCTGTGGGCCCACGCAGCTTCCTCCACATTTTTTTTTTTTTCCATCTCACGCAGCACAAAGGGTTGGGCTCTCTAGCTTGGGAACCTGGCTTAGTCGACGCTCATCATAGGTCTGACACTTGGTCGATGTAGCTGTCCCCACCTCAGGGCAACAAGACCGGGCTGGCCGACAGACATGGGGAAGCCAATCTGCTGCTGTGGGTTTCCAGACTCCACCCGCGGGATTGTGCTTAGCTGGCCCACGCCTGGTGGAAGATGACAGGGATATAGATAACCTAAGCATCTGGGCATCAACCTCCAGACAGATAAAGACACCGAGATTCAGATAATTCCTCCAGGCGTGTCTGCATCTTTTGCCTTCACTCTCTCAGGTCCGTCCAGCTCCCCCCCCCGCCCCGCCCCCAACCCTACTCCTCACCACACCACGGTTCCCTCCCCTCAGATTCTTTTGTAGAAATCAACTGAATATCACTCCTGCCTCCGACCCCTACCACACATGACCTGTCTGCTTAGGTCTGGACAGATTCTTCCCCTGGTTGCTTCTGGGCCTGAAACTACTCACTGCTGTCATCTGTGGGGCATCCCTCTGTCAACCTTTGACCTGGGCTTGAGATCAGATGTCTTCTCTCAGCCCTAAAGGCCTCAGGGCCCTTCTCTTGCACTGCCCACTTGTGCCTGCCCCAGCGACATTCACGAACTCCGTGGGCTTTGGGAACCGCAAAGGATTCTGGATTTATAAAATGGCTGGATTTATGGGCTGGTGTCTCTAGAGGGGCTATGTGATGGAAGCTTTTTCTACTTTCTATCCATGGTGCATGACAGGATTCTGGCAAACAGCATATGGCAAATACTCACACAAAATGAGCTGGCTTGATCAGACCAGTATGCTCCTGTCAAGAACAACAAGACTCAGTGCATTCTATCCAGGTATTTTGCTAAAGGCTGTAGAAAAGTCCTTACCTGGTCCTGGGACTATTCAGAAGGTGGTTGCGATTTCTGTGAGACCCATTTTCTAGGGGACGGAACTTAAAGCCAAAGGCATTAAGTGATTGATCCATCATACCCACAGTTCCCACCCTCCTGGACGTTCTTGCTGATGTGATCCTTTCTGCCCACCCCCTCTCCCCACCTCTTTCCCCTACCATCCTTTTTTTTTTTTTTTTTCCCGGAGCTGGGGACCGAACCCAGGGCCCTTGCGCTTGCTAGGCAAGCGCTCTACCACTGAGCTAAATCCCCAACCCCTCCCCAACCATCCTTATCCAAGTCAAAGATCTTGCCTCTGAGTCCTCACTCCAAGTTTAGCTGAGGGCCACAGAAATCAGGGTGGGTCTGTAGCAGATGTCAAGGGCCCAGGTGCCAGGGGACCGCCAGAAAGAAAAGGCACACCCTTGCTCTTTCATTAGCTAAACAAGCATCAACAGGCCCATTGTGCTTCCTGTCGGGTTCCTAAAGTGAGCTTGGGAGAAAAGGGAAAGAGCTACAGAGGCCGTGACTGACCCCAAAGCAATCACAGACCTTTCCCTGGCTTCCATGTCCCTGTGGCAGATGGTGGTGGTTGAAATCTCTGTCCCTCACAGTCCTGGGGAGTTTGGGACAGGAGACTCACAAGAAGGCTTCCTGTGAAGTACGGAGGGTGAGGGGACATTTTGAGATGGGCAGTAGCTTGGCTCGGAGGCTGGGAGGAGGCAGAGAACAGGAACGGGGCCCAGCTGCAGGTTTTTCAGGTTAGGGAGCAAGTGTAGTCAGGGAGAGGAGCTGTAGCCTCTGGGGGAGCTGCCTTGGTATCCCAGAAGGTCTGCTGACTCATGCCCCTCCTTCCCCTCCTTCTTGTCTTAATTACTTCTTTTGTGCTTACAAAAGCAGCACATACTCTTTGTACAGAGAGGGCAGGCGGCTCCTTCTGTTCACGCCAATGCTGACATTTCAGCATATGTTCTTCCAGGTTTTTTTTTCTTGTTTGTTTGTTTCCTCCGTCTTTTTTTTTTTTTTTTTTTTTTTTTTAAGACAGGGTCTCACTATGTAGCCCTGGCTGTCCCAGAACTCTCTGTGTACACCAAACTAGCCTTGAACTCACAGAAATCTGCCTGCTTCTTCTGCCTTCCGAATGCTGGGTTTAAAGGCGTCTGCCACCACGCTCTTTCCCAGCTTTCTTTTAATGAATATGTCTCTTCACCGAAGAGAGAAGCCAGTTCCTTGAGGACAGTGTAAATCCTCGTAGAACTGTAGATGGCGCACTCCCTTCCCCACCCAGTTGGAGCCATGGCTATTCAAAGCTCTGCGGGATGCTGCACGAACACTGTGTCTGAGTTTGGATCCTCAAATGGGCCCGAGGGACTGGTGAGGCACTCCAGACCCAAAGGACAAGACTACCCTGGTACAAGTCCCATCCGCCATGATTGGCAGCGGGCCAACCGTGGATAGGTACCTTAGCCTTACTGAGCATTTTTCTCCTTCCTTCGGGAGGTGAAAATCACGATGGCAGAGGTGGAAATCAGGACGGCAGATCTCCAAAGGTACCGCTGAGACGATTAAAAATGCTGAGCTCAGCACCCTGTCTGGCTCATCGGGGATGAGCTGTTGTTAGAGACACAGAAGAAGCCCCCACTTCATTCTAGGCAAATTATCCTCCTGGGATAATATGGGAGAGATTAGTCACAGGCATTCTGAAGCTCACCCCGAAGATGGGAAGTTTGCATCTTGAGTCACAAAATTGGTTGCACAAGTGTGGGATGGGAGGAATCAAGAGTTCCCAGGCGGGGCGGAAGTTTCTGCAGCCGGCCTACTTGCATCCACAGTTGCTGAGCTTGTGGGCACCGGAAGTGATGGGCTCTGAGTGAGGCCGGTCAGTCCAACTATAACAGACATGGGGGTGGGGAGCGGCAATGCTGGCAATCAAACCCAGGAGCTGGCGTGCTACCCCTGGAGCTCTCTGCTATAAAACCTCTCCCACAGCCTTCATGTGGTGTCTCTTCTCAAGCCCTTCAGGGCCTTCAACTTCCTTAGCCTCAGGGAAGGCATCAAAATCTGCTGTTCTTTGAGGGCAGCCCGGGGAAGGTTGGAAGAGACCCATCCTGTTCATCTCTGGCAGCAGGAGGGGCTTGAGTCCCCTGAGCCTTGTGGCTGTCCGCTGCCCACCTCCTCCCTCCGTACATCTGTCATCATGCCTGTCACACACTCCTTGCCATCCCGGAACTAGAAACATGTCTTACGTTTACTTTGGCCATTTTGAATAGGGAGGCTTAGGTGGGAAGACGTCTCGCTTGATTCCCAGAATCTGTGATCTTCTTTGGTGGCTCTGGCAGATGTGACTGGGTTAAGGATCTTAGGATGGGGAGGCTACTCTGAGTTAGCCAGTGATACCCTAAAGTCAGTGATAAGAGACTGGCCAAGGAGAAGATGAGGGAGTAGTGTGCCTGTCACTGACTGGCAGGAGAAGTGAGATGAAAGGACCTCTAAGTTTCCCAGAATTCCATGCTGTGGAGAAGGAAAAGACTGGAGCCTTGTGCTGGGCAGAGGAGGAACTTGTCTCCTAGAAAGACTTGTCGCACAGTTCTAATGACTTCTCAGACCGCTTTACAGGGCAGACGAGTGCTGAGACAAGGGTGGGTCAGTGATAGGCAGGACCACACCGAGACCAGGACTTCCCAGTTATGCATAGTGTTTGCCCTCTATTTAAATCTAAACTTGGGGAGGCAGGAGATGCCGTGGAGCCATGCAGAATGCATACAGGAGGATGGCACGTACTTGGGAACTTAGGCCTGACTTATGAGAAATTATCAACCTTATTCTTTAACTGTCACCGTCCCCTGTTCACTCCTGCAAGGCTTGGTCCATCGGTTCATGAATCAGCCATTGGTTTTACATAGAATGAAGGTCCTTTTATTGAGCTTTAAGTTTCTGTTAGTATGACAGTCATTTCTTCTTTCTCCCCCTCCTCCTCCTCCTCCCCCCCTCCTCCCCTCCTCCTCCTCCTCCTCTTCCTCTTCCTCCTCCTTCTCCTCCTCTTCCTCTTCCTCCTCCTCCTCCTCCTCTTCCTCCTCCTCCTCCTCCTCCTTCTAAGACAGGGTTTCTCTGTGTAGCCCTGGAAGCCTTTGAATTAGCTCTGTAGACCAGGTTAGCTTCAAATTCAGAGACCTCTGCTTCCCAAGTGCTGGAATTAAAAGTTGTGGGTGACCACCACCTGGTTCTAAAATTTTTAATTGGTTCTTCATGATAGCCAGTCACCCATTTTAATTTCATTATCTGTTTCTCACTAATGTGATCCCTACTTTTTTTTTCTTTTCTTTTTTTTCAGAACTGGGGACCGAACCCAGGGCCTTGCATTTGCTAGGCAAGTGCTCTACCACTGAGCTAAATCCCCAACCCCACCCCATCCCTACTTTTGATGTTTGCTTTGGAATTCTCTTTTAGTTGGTTTCCTTGAGTTTAGGTACTTCAATGTCCTTAGTGGGTTTTGTTGTTGTTGTTTGGTTGGTTGTTTTTTGTTTTGTTTGTTTGTTTGCTTTATTTCATGCTTTCATACAAACAGGCAAAATACCCATACACATAAAAAGAAAAATTAAAAATTTGGGGGCACAAACTCCCCCTCATCCCAGAGTCTGAGTTCAAGTGGGGCTGGAGAGGTTGCTCAGTAGTTAATAACGCTGGTTGCTCTTGTAGAGGACCCAGATTCAGTTCTTGCCACCCACATGGCAGCTCAGAAAGGTCATTGTGACCCCAGATCCAGGCCACCCAATACCCTCTTTTGACTCCCATGGGCTCCAAGATGTAAGTGGTGAACATTTATACACCCAGGCACTCACACATATACAACAAACAAACAAACAAACAAACAAACAAACAAACGAATACATCTTTTTTTTTTTTAAAGCAGCAAACCCAAACTTACCTCAGGACTAATTTCTATGAGGGGTCAGTAAGTCGTAAGAACAATGGATTCAGGTCAAATACTGTTTAACCCCTCTGAGGCTTTTTAACACCTGATGACAGTAGGCAAATTGGGCCACAGGCAAAGAGAAAATTTTGTTTTGTTTGGATTGGTTCAGGTGTGGTTTTTTTTTTTTTTTTTTTTTTTTTTGGTTTTTTTTTCGAGCTGGGGACCGAACCCAGGGCCTTGCGCTTCCTAGGCAAGCGCTCTACCACTGAGCTAAATCCCCAACCCCTGGTTCAGGTGTTTTTGTTTGTTTGTTTGTTTGTTTGTTTGAAGTCAGGATCTCTCTATGTAGCCCTGCTTGTCCTAGAACTCCTTCTATAGATCGGACTGGCTAAGTCACACAGAGATCCGCCTGTTTCTGCCTCCCGGATGTTGAGATGAAGAGTGTACACCTCCATGACTGGTGGAAAGTACATTTTAAAATGCAGAGTCTTGCTTTCTCTCGGGCCGTGGCGCCGGCAAGATGGGTAAGTGTTGTGGTCTCCGTACTGCCCAGAAGCTCCGCAGTCACCGACGGGACCAGAAGTGGCATGATAAACAGTACAAGAAAGCCCACTTAGGCACAGCTCTGAAGGCCAATCCGTTTGGGGGTGCCTCTCACGCAAAGGGAATTGTGCTGGAAAAAGTAGGGGTTGAAGCCAAACAGCCAAATTCTGCCATCCGGAAGTGTGTCAGGGTGCAGCTCATTAAGAACGGCAAGAAGATCACAGCGTTCGTGCCCAATGACGGTTGCTTGAACTTCATTGAGGAAAATGATGAAGTTCTGGTTGCTGGATTTGGTCGCAAAGGCCATGCCGTGGGTGATATTCCTGGAGTCCGCTTTAAGGTGGTTAAAGTAGCCAATGTGTCTCTTTTGGCTCTGTACAAAGGCAAGAAGGAAAGACCAAGATCATAAAATTTTGACAATGGAAACAGAATAATAAATATTCATATCCAGAAAAAAAATGCAAAGTCTTCGACAAAAGCAATACACGCCGGCCAATGATGACATTATGGTTAAGTACTAGAGAATAAGGAAGCCTGTCTTCCCAGGATGGGCCACAAGAGGGCGCCCTATGCCCCAGCCTGAGTCACCACCCCTTTACCCCGTTCCAGGAGAACCCGCCCTTCCTTTCTGTAAGTAACTCTAGGCTCTCCATCTGGGAAGAGCCTGGGTTTGGGACACCGTTCTCCCTGTTTCCTTCCTTCCCAGAACAGAAGCCTGTGTCATGGTACTTAGACATGCCGTGAAATTGTTCCGGTTTTAGACATCAGTTGAGGCGTGTTCTCAGCTACACCAGTCTAAGGAAGAGTCCTGATAAATGCAAGCTGGAATCGCTTTACAGTAAGATTTCTCTGTCTGCTTCTGAACGGTGTGCCGGCACCAGGCACACTGTGCACACAGAAGGCTTTGAGTGATGCCAAGGCGAATAAAGATTCCCCAAACAAGTGGGGAACGGTGGTGCATACCTTTAATCCCCAGCATTTGAGGCGGAGGCCGGCAGATCTTTGTGAGTTCGAGGCCACTGAGACAGCCAGGGTTATGTAGAGAAAACCTGTCTTACCACCACCCGCTCCCTAGAAAAACCTACGCAATTACCTACCACCTTTGAGGGTGGTCCTCCTCCTCCTCCTCCTCCTCATCCTCCTCCTCCTCCTCCTCCTCTTCCTCCATTTGTTTGTTTGTTTGTTTGTTTATTTAATGTGAGTGCACTGTTGCTCTCTTCAGACACACCAGAAGAGGGCATCGGATCCCATTAGAGATGGTCGTGAGCCACCATGTGGTTGCTGGGAATTGAACTCAGGACCATCTGGAAGAGCAGTCAGCGCTCTTAACCGCTGAGCCACCTCTCCAGCCCTTCCCGTTCTTCTTGTGCACCCCTCTCCTTGGGGACCCTGTGACTGTGACCTGCTGGCAGCTAGCTGGTTGGTATCAGCTCCACTAGGATGTCAAATGGAAGCTCTAGAAGGAGGGACAGCAAAGACAAAGCCTGTGGTCCTTGAGAAGGCTGTGGCATCCTGCTGGCTACTGTTTCGGAGCTGAAAAGCACAACAGTTGCAGAGGCACCCTTGGCCCATCTCTCCCACTCCCTGTTAGGCACCCAGGTGACTGGGATGATTCTGGAGCCTCGGACCCCTCTTCAGGGCTTGTTCTGGGGCAGTGAGGAGCAATGTAGGTGGTCCTTGGCTCCTGGGGATGACCATGTAAGAGGGCTTGTTTCATCTAAATACAGCAGTTTGGGGGATCATGTGAGGCATGTGACTGTTTCCCGATTGGGTTGGGCTTTTTCAAGACAGGCTTTCTGTTCGTCACTATGTAGACGAGGCTGGCCTCAAACTCACAGAATTCCTCCTGCCTCTGCCTCCAGAGTACTGGCATTAAAGGCATATGTCACCGCTGACTGGCCATGTGACTGTTTTAAGTCCTGGCATCTAGTGTGGTGGGTATGTACCTCAGCCCTTGGGTTTAGTCATACTTTATTTATGTGTATATTTGTGTTCAGGTGCCTGTAGAAGCCAGTAGAGAGTGTAGGATCTCTTGAAGCTACATCCTTGGAGTTACAAGTAGTTGTAAACCTCTCAACATGGGTTCTAGGAACTGAACCCAGGCCCTCTAGAAGGACATCAAGTGGTCTTAACCACTGAGCCCTCTGCAGTCCAACCCAGGGCCCTCGGAGGCTGAGGCGAAACAAGTTCAATGACCACGTAAGAGGGTTCATTTTGTCTAAATACAGTAGTTTTGGGGATCATGCAGCCTGGGCTGCATGGGTGAGACCCTATCTCAAAAAAAAAAAAAATCCTCCTGTGTTGGTTTTGTGGCTTGGAGTACCACTAAAGCCGTGTCACTGCAGAGCGCATGGCCTGAGGTAACTCAGAATTGCACACATGTGTGATGTGGGAACATATGGTTTCAGACTGTGTTCTCTGGAACAGAAGGAAAGGGATGACCATGTATTAGATCCCCCTCTGTGGCCCTTGCTTAACTTTAATGGTCCCCGTCTCCCACAGACCTCTACCCTGAAGTACTTTGAGTCGTGGCCTGGAAGCATCCTGAGGCAGCAGGAGTGGGATGGGCAGCTCAGAGGTGGCTCCTCCCTACTGTCCCTGTACTGGTGTCTGTGGAAGCGTCTGTTAGGCAGAGGCTCTTGGAGGTTATGGCCGTGAGTACTGGAAACTTCTTTCTTGCCCCTATACTCCCAGGAAGAAACATGACACGAATCAAAGGTCCAGTGCTTTATTATTGTCACAAAACATAGAGAGGAAGGCTCGCTATTCTTCCCCCCATGGGAAAGCCACTGTGTGGGTGGGGGTGGGGGGAGCCTTGTTGGGTGGGACTCGGGAGGATGGTGGAAATCGTAAGCACTGTTGGATACTGCCCCAATTACTGAGTGTGGCCTAAGGTAAGTGTCTTAAGCTCTCTCAGCCTTGGGCTGCTTGCCTGCTACCTCACTGGGTCTGCGGTGAGAACTGGGATGGCCCAGAGTGTCAAGAGCCCGAGAGTGGAGGGTGGTGATGCTGTCATCGGCAAGTCTGCCATCCCGAGTGTGTCAGCAACGGTCTCCGAGTGTGAGCGGGAGGGGGGAGGGGTCTCTCTTCAGAAATGTCTTCTGGATGCTTGCTGGGAGCATAGTAGCCCCTGGGGACTGCCTGGTCTCTGGAGACTCCAGGGTACACTGGAAACGAGGGTTGTGGGGCTATGACAACTCCACTCCACTACCTTAGCTGTGTAGCTATGGCACTTGCTACCTCCACCGGACTAGGGGCAGTTTAAGGGTGGTTCTCAGGGACATGGGTGTGTGCATGAATGCACGTGTGTGTGCACACAGTCACTGTCTTCTGTCATTGTCTACTCTATGAGGCAGAGTCTTGGTAAACCAACCCTGGCTAGCCTGGCTGGCTGCAGGTCTCCAGGGGTCCTCTTGTCTTTCTCCCCACCAGCCTTAGGATTGTAAGTGTGACCTCACCTAGGCGCTGGGCATGTGAAATCAGCGCTTTCCACACTGAGCCGTCTCCCCAGCACCGAAGTTCTAGAATTTCCTTCACATTTATTTCTTTCTATTGTGTGTGTGAGCGCGTTTGCTGCACACGGCACACGTCCCATGTGGAAGTCAGAGGACAAGTTTCAGGAGCTCAGTGGCTTTGGTGACTTCTACTCAAGCCCTCAGATTGGTGGCAAGTGCCTTTGCTGGTAAGCCCCATCTCATCCTTCCAGCCTAAGTCCTATTTTATAGCTGGATTTCATCAAGGGTTTTGACTTCCACCCCTGCCTTTGCCTCCCAAGTGCTGCAAATAAAGGTGTGTGCTTTATTTTTAATTTTTATCTATTTATTTATTTTTTAGCACAGTGAGCAAAGACTTACTGAGAAAAAAACAGAACTCCCAAGAGTTGGGGCGGGAGGTGGGGGGGAGCCACTTTTTCTTTTGACTCAGACATTCAATTCCAGGCTCGAAATCAATCCTGGTTCTACCTTTTGCTTCCTAGGTGGTCTGCCTAAGGAAAAGCCAACTGTAAGACATGGACGCATCTCTGGCGAGAGATGAATAAGGGTTAATTAAGTCCTGGTTGTGTACAGAGGTCACGAGTGTCCCTGCAGTGGGGAGAAACACCACCAGGGGGCGCTCCAAATAGCGTATTTTCTACCTTGAAACCTCATTTTCCTGTGGCTGCCCTCCAAATTCAACGGAGACGAACTGTTTCTTAGTTTACCTAACTGATTTAATAAACCTTGAAAATAAATTTGTGTATTACTTTCTTAATAATGTGGATATGGGCCTGTGGGAAGGAATGTGGGAGGGTCAGGGTGGAGGGAAGGCTGTCTCGGAGTCTGGTTCGACCACTGTGACTCGAGGCAAGTTTCTCAAGAGTGAAGCAGTTCTGAGGTTCCCACATCCAGCCTCCCGGGGATGTTAGGAAATATAGACGCAGTGGAAAAAAAGCAACACAAAGGTCAGAAGAGGTCCCAAGACCGCTTACCTCCCTCCGATGCACCTCCTCCTCCTCCCTTCTCCCTGGGAGGAAATGTCAGGGTGGGAAGGAGGCAGATCCAGCTGTTAAGCCATGACCTCAAGAACAGTATTTCCAGGAATCCCCATCTTAGCATCCAAGGGATTCCTGGGAAAACTGGACCGTGAGGACAAGGTGGGAGAGAGATGCCTTCAGCAGTGCCACGCCCACCCCTAGGGACGAGCAGTTTTCCCTGCATCCGGCCCCAGCTCTGGCAGCCAGTGTGGGGTGCTATATGCACCTCACTTCCCAGGATGCAGCTCTCTACTCTGGGGAGAGCAACCAGAGCTCTGAGTGGCTTGGAAAGTACCTTCCCTGAGGTCAGGAAGCATTTGGGACCAGTCCTCCCTGCCCCCTCCCCCTTGCTGTGGGGCCACGAGAACTCTGGCCAGTGGTCATGAAATCTGTTCCCAGGCTCTATCGACTTTCTCACTGTTGTCCTCCAGCAGGTCACTTAGACTCTGATCCTTGCTCGATTGTGAGGTGGCATCAAATAGGACCTACTGGGTGGGCGAGGAGCCAGCATGAAGGAAGTGAGGCCACAGGTCAGGGGCTCAGCGATTAAGAGTGCTGGCTGCTCTTCCAGAGGTCCTGAGTTCAATTCCCAGCAGCCACCTGGCTCAGGACCATTTATAAAGGGATCTGATGCCCTCTTCTGGCCTGCAGGTGGACATGTAGAAGTGTGTGGTTCTGATGATACTACAGCTGAGAGTAACCAGCTGTAGACCAGAGTGGGGTGCATTCTATTTTCATACTCTGCTCTATGAAGTGGGTCAGCTTCCTCTGAGCAGGCTAGGGAGGTTAAATACAAATGGGTAGACCCCAGTGGCTCCCCTCCGTTGCCCCTTGCCTCTCTGAAGCTTCTGGGACAGGGCAGACATTTGTGAGATGCCAGACTGGTTGAGGCAATAGCACCAACCAGGGTTAGAGCTCAAAGAGTGAGGACAGTGACTCCTAGCCTAATGTGTGGCACTTCATGGTTACAACACGACGGTGTCATACTGTTGGGTTGCCAGGACCGTTCGCCTCTACCTCTAGGACTAAGGGTTGTTTGGGACTGTCTGATCCACAGAGATGAAGGGGTTTCAACGCAGAACCATTTATAGTAGATATTCAGCGTTGAGAAGGATTCCGAGGGCGTGTTGTAACCCTCTCAGAATGGATAGATGCCGCGGTTTTTTTGTTTGTTCGTTTGTTTGTTAGCAGTGTCTTCTCTGGGCTGAGGAAGTAAAGGCAGTGTGTTGGCGGCCATTGAATGAACCAGCGTTTACTATTACGGATGGCGTAAGAGTGCTCAGCCCTGGTACAGCCTGAGTCAAGGAACATCACCACAAGTTGCTGCAGCGGACTCTGGGGACAACCGATCGGGCCCGCTACCCCTCGCCAACACTTACCATGTCCCGGCGACGGCTGCAGAACATCTTCTCCCTTCCTGAGCTACAGTGCTTCATCTCAGACTCCCAACTGACCAGAGATGCAGCACTGCACCTCAGGCTGGGAGACAGGCGCTCCGCGCTCAGGCCACGGCTTTCTTCCTGGGCAGAAGGAGAATGAGCATGCGCAGTGGTCTGCCTCCTCTACTGGTCTGGACACGCTCTGGAGACCTCTGGGACGGAAACTTCCATCTTCGTGTCCTTTGTCTTTAAAGTTAGCTTTCTTGAGATGGACCCTACCCACTTGAAGTGTGCAGTTAATTTTTTTTTTTCAGTGCTAAAGATGGAGCCCAGGGCCTTGCCCTGCTCAACTTGTGGTTCCCATATTTGCCCCATCCGTCTCTGTATGCAGTCTGGACAAATGACAGCTATTGAGAAACCACCCCTTACTTCTTTAGATCCAAGGACATCTCCTTCATGGGCGCTCCCATCCTTTGAACTCTGTTTCTTCCTAGCTCTTGGGGTACTGTTTTCATCTGGGAGCACTTTCCTTCACTTTCCCTTCAGGAAAGGGAGTCTGCTGGCTTTCCTCTGCCCCCGAATCAAGGCCATGTTGAACATTGCTTAAGTAGATCAATTGCAACCCACCTCACCCTCTGTGGCTTTGGAGTGGTTCATCTCTGGGTCACCCTAGCTTACCTCTCCATTTCCCTGAGGCCAGGGTCCATATATTATAATTTGGGGGCCCTAGAACCTGCCGATGACTTTGCACATGCGCACAGACAGTGGCGACTGAGTAACCACGCGAATGATTCCTTTTCTCCTGTGGCCATGGCTTGTGTGAGCAGAGCACTCCCACCCCAAACCACCCACTCACCCAGCTCTTGCTAAGATCCCAGGGTCCCTAGAAGACCTCTGCTTCATGGTGACTGTGGTGGCCTTGATGCTGGATGATGTATGTATACTGTCAGGGTTCTCTGAACAGGGTAGGCAGCCTTTTCTCAGGGCTGGGAGAGAACAGAATAAAAATATGCTTACCTCCATTTTTAGAAACCCCACGGCTCCTAGGCCTCCTGAGAGGAATCTAGCAGCAGCCCTAAGTTGGGGGTGGAGTGCAGGGGCAGTGGGAAAAGCTTCTCTGGTTTGTTGCTAAGACCAGGAAACTTCTGCCCTCAGGCATCCCCAGCCAATAAGCAACTCCCCTCTGTCTGGAGTCCTCAGAAACTTTCCACAGCCCTCTTACCAGGAGATCTGAACACAGGACTCTCTTGGAGTCAAAATGTCTGGTCTTCTCCACGACATTCCCCACAGCTCCCATGGACCCTGGGAGAGTGGCACTGAAGCTGACCAATGGACATTTCAGTAAGTAACTGGGAGTGGTGGACACAGCATAGCTGGGTTGCTAGGAGCCTTCCCCAGGGTCAACTGAACTCAAAGCTCTTTGGCCTACACTGCTTTTGCTTTCTGGGGCAGCAGAGGGATGGGTAATCTCTGGGAGTCATTTGGTGACACACCATTTGGGTCATCCCCTGCCTCTATGTATGCCCTCCCCTCCCTCCCCCTTATGTCTCTCTTTTTTTTTTTTTTCCTTCTTTCTTTTTAGAAACAGAGACACATGTAGACCAGGCTAGCCCCAAACTCATTCAGTGTATAGAACTGCCGACTCACCCCGTCTCTACTTCTGGAATTCTGGGATTACAGGCATGAGCCACAGTGCCTGTTGGCCTGGGGTCTCTTGTAAGGAGAAGGAAGCCTGGCTGTTCTGCCTCTGGCTTCTTCCTGAGGCCTTCTTACTTCAGGAAGGGGGTTCAGGTCGGCGCCTGACAAGCCACAGAAGCAGGCGACAGTGAGTGTGGTTTGTAACTCTGGATGGCGTTGGTTTTCCATTTATAACAAGTACGGCAGCTTAGGGACATGAAAGGATTCTCCTTACTCTTTACAATAAAATCGCAGACAAAAGTAAAAAATCAGGACATCACAGCTGGAGAGATGGCTCAGCTGTTAAGAACACTGACTGCTCTTCCAGAGGTCCTGAGTTCGAATCCCAGCAACCACATGGTGGCTCACAACCATCTGTACTGAGATCTGATGCCCTCTTCTGGTGTGTCTGAAGACAGCTACAGTGTACTTATAATAAATAAATAATAACTTTTTTAAAAAAACAAAACAAAAGGGGACATACAATGACTAGGTTTGGGGCAGGATACCAGAGCCTGTTCTACCTTCTGGTCAGCCTGTGTGGCTGGAGATGATCACCTTGGATGGAGGACCAGGATGGTGAGGCGTTCTAGATTTGCAGGCATCGATTCAGAAAGGGGGAATGAGGGCTACTGCCGTCCCACTACTGCCGTCCCACTACTGCCGTCCCACTACTGCCGTCCCACCTTGGGGTAAAGGAGAGTGTAGCCAGGATTTTACATCTTCTCGGCGGGGCACAGGAACTAGACAGAAGGTGGTCCTTCTTTCTTAAGGAGAAGTAAATAGCCAGACAGAATGGAGAGGTAGGTGTTCAGCCACAAAAGGTCTTTGCCACATCTTCCTCGTCCCATCCCTGGATAAAGACTGTCTAGTTCTGTCCCTATGATTTTCAAATAATCAAGTTGGTGGACGTTTAACTGTGCAGATCCCCATAGGTCTCTAAGGATCCAAGGAAATAGAATTTTCCCCAGGGTTGGAGTGTAAGGTACTGTGCAGAGCAGTGGGGCCTGGTCCCTCACCTTAAACTCCATGCCTGACATCTTAGTTTCTTAGTCCTCTGGGTGTGGGACGGCTCGTTCAGCAGACCCAGCACCGTCTCTGTGTACTTAGGGAGTATGTCTCTGCACTCCTGGCTAAAGCAGCCCCAATACTGCCCTTGCCCTTGCAGGGCACAGAAGGCTGAGGGGGAAGGGAAGCACCCGAGGAGGGCATGGGGGCAGACTGATCGGAATTCCAGAGAGCCTGTGGAAAGACTGCCAAGAGCTCCTGGCCAGGGAGGTTCCTTCCCCCCACCCCTTGGGGAGCTCACAAGGCCTCCTGGAAGGGGTGGGGAGGGGTGGGGACTGGGATGGTGGGGAGGAACAATGGGATGGGGAGGTATGCCTTTTTTTCCTGGGCCCAGGAACATACATGTACTGGGCTGGTAGGCAGAGCTTGTCCGGACCCCTGGCTCCTTCAAATGTAGCCTCACTGAGAAGAGGTATTCGAAGGAACCTTTCATTTACCCCAAGAAAGGCTCCTTGGCCCTGAAGTGCTGTTAGGAGATGAGAGGGGCTTAGAGATCCAAGTTCTATCTCCAGAGAGCAGAGATGTTTCTCACTGGGCCCCTTCATCTCCCAGGCTTGGTTCTCCATTCTGTTAAAGAGGTGGCGGAACCAGGGAGATTCCGGATCTTACCTGGCGCTCTTGGTACTGGCTCTTAGCAGCTTGGAGGCCTGCTGCCAGGGAGTAGCCCGCCTTTTCTCCTTTCCCCGCGTCTTCAGAAAATGTCTCCAGGCTGGGGGATCTCTGCCTTCTGACTGTTGGAAAGCTCTTGGGAGGGGTTAGAGGAGGGGAGGCTGAAGGAGAAAATAAACAGTGGTTGTCTGGATAGCCTCACCAGGCCCGGGCAGGACGCTCTGTGGCTCCTGTCCTTATATGGCAAGGCTGCTCTGAGCTAGGAGCCCTGCCTGTCATTCCCACCTCAGTCACCAAGCAGAAGACTGAGGGCCACCACTGGTCACCTGGGCTGCTGCTGGGAAGGCAGGCAAGACCTGGCACATATACTGGGAATCACTCATACAAACCGAGCGGCTATCTTGGCTTTTGATTGGTGTAGCAGGCGGGAGGGATGATAAATGAGAATATGAAAAAGAATTAATCCTCGGTCAGCTATGAGATGAGAGTAATTGCTCCTCCATTTTGCAGAAGGGAAAACAGGCCTGGAGAGGCTAAGAACAACTACGCAGCCGAACGGGAAATGAGGATTTAACTCAGGCTGTCTGGTGTCAGGGCCTGGTATCTGGCCTGGGTTTCTGAGTTGGCTGCCTTGGTGCAGCATAATGGGGCAGATTCGGCTATCCTGTGGGCTCTGTAGAAAGTTGGTTGTGTTGGAGGTGTGCTCCTGGGAAGCCAGGGAAGCCCCATTGTTTCACAACAGAGCCTAAGGGGGACAGTTCCTCAGATGGGGACAATAGGCTATTTACTGGTGTCTTCAGTGTATGATGCTGGCCTGCTGCCGATTAGGGTCTCCTAGAAGGGATGTACGTTCAGCACTGGCCGAAAGAATAAAGCTTGCTAGCCGCAATCCCAGCTTTGCAGCCTGTTTTAAGGATCAGTAGAAGCAGCAGGTGAGAAAGCATGGAGCGTCTTTTAAGATGGCTTTCCCCCTCTGCTCACAGGTCCCTTCTGCTCTCCAAAGTGGCCTCTGGTGTCTCCCTGTGCGGATGCTTCTCAGTGAGCAGTCCCGCCTCTGTCCAGCTGTGGGACTCAGGCCCCAGGCCCCAGATTCCGACTGGAACCTCAGACTAGGCCCAAGTCCCAGGCCAGCAGCGGTGACCAGTGACCGTGGGAGAGGCTGTAGAGGGAAGCCCAAGGGGGTGGAGGGGTGGGCTGCTGGGAACAGTTCAGAAATGTTCCTCACACAAGCACTAACATCCTGTGTGCTCTCAGGCCAGCCTTGGAACCTCCCTCACCCCATCCATCATCCTGGCATCTTCTGCAAGACTCCTTCCTGGGGCTGGGTGGGGGGGGGATTGGGGGGCTCAGGGCTGACTGTCCCCGTGCCAGAGAGAGTGCAGCTGGCCACTCTACAGGCCTGCTTAATGTCCACTGGAGGGTCGCAGAGGAGGTGCCTGCAGCCTCCTAATCCGATTTGTTTACACCGGATCTTAGGAGACAGAGTGCACGCTGTGTCGGGGTGCACGCTCGCACACATGTGGAGGCTACACAGGGGTGAACAGGTGGGCTGCGTTATACAAGCCTTGTCTTCCATCCACAGAATCGTGGTTCCTTTCTGCAGCCTGCCTCCCCACTTCCCCCTCCCTCACCTCCAGTTCTCCCTCTGTTTATTCATCCCTGATAGATCCGTGCCAGACCTCGCAATTCCGAGTGTGCTCCTACCTTCTGCGCCTCAGTTTCTCTACCTGTCTTATGGAGGTTCCACCACTGCTCTTTCCTGAGTGCTACCAAATGCAGAGTGCTGCATGCTCAAACTCCAGCAGGGCTGAAAAAGCACCTCCAACCCTGGGAGCTGCTGTTACCAATAGCACAATCCTTGCCCAGAGCTCCAGGACCCCAGGGACCCCTCAAACAAAGTTCTTCCATCTCTAAGGAAGGTGGGGTGAGGTGGGAAGTGGGGTGGGAAATGTTCTCATGCCTGTTGGGTCCCCTCTTCTTCGCTTCAGTCACTCCACTTCCACCCCAACATCCAACTAATGTACAAAAGGCCGCCCCTTGGCTAGAGTCCTAGCCTTGGTTTCCTGGTCATTCTGAGCATTGGGATGGGGGGCTTGTCTGAGGGTCCCTAGTTATTCCTAGAGCTAGCCAAGTTGGAGTGTATGTGGGGGCAATGGAAGGGAGCACTTACAGTTCTGGGAGCCAGGCAGCCATTGCTGTCCCTTCTCGCCTTCTCAGGAAGATTCCTTTCTGGGGCTCTTCTCCAGTGTAGGGGGAATCCTACCAGCCATCACTCTCGCCTGAAAAGAACAAAAGATCGGGCTTGTCAGAAGTATGCTGGATCGCCCCGTGCTGAACTCCAAGGGCCTGCACAGATACTGCTCTTGAGAGAACAAGGGTGGGCCTAGGCCACTCCTAGCTTAGAAGCCTTGAGCTGACTTGCTGAGGTTTGCAGGCCCCCTGGAACTGTCCTTTGGGCCCCACATGGCCACGATCTCTGCTGTGCCCATCTGGTTTTCAAAGGGAGACGTCAGGGCAACTCTGAGAGCAGGAGGGAGTGCCTTCCCTTCTGATGTAGTTGCACTTGTCCGTGAAAGCTCTGATCCAAAAGGGCATTGCCCAGAGGCCAACAGTCCCACCTCATGTTGTGAATGGGTCACCTGGGGCTAACTCGGTGACCAAGTCTATAACCCCTTGCAGTAGCTCAAGGCTTTTAGTCTGAAGAATGACCCCAGAATGGTGCATCTACTGCTGAGGTAGGTGTGCGTGTGTGTGTGTGTGTGTGTGTGTGTGTGTGTGTGAACGAGGCTTTGCAGTTTGCTCCAAGTAATGACCAGTAGCCAAGGCAGACGGGCTCAGCTGGCTAGCCCCTGGGTTTGGATGGCTATAAAAGAAAGTTCACGTGGTCAAGATCACTACCAAAGCCAGGACCTTCTCTCGGGGAATAAGCCATAGCTGTCGCTTTGGGAGAGATTTTCTACCTTAGCCTCCCTTTGTCAGCTCCCTTCCCCAGCTCTTGACCCCAGGATCTGACTGCCACCATCTGCTTGCACAGAAGAAAGGAGAGGATGAGCCCTGCTTTTGAATCTCATCCCTGGCACTTTCCCGGCTGTGTCCAAGGACCCTTGTCTTCACTTGGCTTCTGACAGTCAGAGGCAGGAGAGAGCAAACCCAGATCTAGGCACGTGGTAAGCCATGAATAAATGTCTGTAGTTTCTATCATTAGCATGGTAAGGGCCAAAGGGGCATCTAGAAATGTGGATACTGAGGGCAGGAGCCACCACTGCCTAACCCCTCCTCATGTTCCCTCCTGCACAGATTCCCTTGGCTTCTGTTCCCAGAGCGCCCTCAGCCCCTTGTCACCCTGTAGAGTTCACCAACCTCACACGCTCCTGGCTTCCTCCCTAGGGGATGATGCTCTGGGACTCTTGAGCAAACCCTGGGAATACAGCGAATACAGCCTGAGGTGGAATCCAGCAAGGGGGTGGAGGGAGGGGAGGGAAGGAAGGGAAAGAGGACCCTGGCTCCTTTGGAACCCCAAGTCTTGCCTCCAGTGGCTCAGATCCTGGGGAAGAGAGGAAGGTCCTAAACCTGGATGTCTAGATTTCCAGGGAGGGGAAAATCTGGGCAGAGGAATGGCTGTCTGCACAACTCCCCTTGGCTTCTCCAAGCAAGGTGGGGGAGAAGAGTCAGGAGCTCCTCCCCCTGCTAAGAATGTTTGCCCAAGTCCCATTAGGATCTTTCTTAGTGCCATTTAACAAGTGAAGAAGCCAAGGGTCTCCGAGCTCCCAGCACTCCAGGTCACCGCCGCACAGCACATTAGTCTAGGAGTCCCGGTTGGCCCAAAGCAGTGCAGCACACACTGTCCTCACTCCCCTGAAGCCCAGACTGCCAAGCCTGTCTCAGAGGAAAGGAGCTGGAGAACAGAGCAAGCATTTTCAGTATGAACAGAAATCATCTGGGCCCTGGCAAAGCCACCAGACACTGGAAGCTACGTTCTCTTGTTGTGGGCGTAGCTGTCCCTTTCCCATGGCATTTCTCTCTTGTTTGTGGGATTTTTGTTTAAACAAACAACCCAAAACCCCATTGACATTATAAACATTTTGCTTCTGTTCTGTCTATGTCTTTTGGGTTTGTGTATATGCTCGTATGTTCCTCTGTGTGTGTGTGTGTGTGTGTGTGTGTGTGTGTGTGTGTTCGTAGGCATATGCTTGTGCATGCACATGAACCAGTAAGTGTGAAGACCAGAGATTGCTATTAGCTGTCATGTATCGTTCAGTACCACTTTTTAAAATTTAATTCGTTTTTAAGTATGTCTCTGTGTAAGTGCTTTAGAGGCCATAAGAGGGTGTTGGATCCCTGGGGACTAGATTACAGATGGTTGTAAGCTTCTGTATGGTATTGGGGATTGAACCCTCATCCTCTGCAAGAACAGCCAGCATCCTTAACTACTGGGCCATCTGTCTAGCCCCTCTACCTTATTTTTTGAAAGAGGGACTCTTTTCCGACCCTTGCTGATTCTGCTACATTGATTATCTAGCAAGGTCAAGGTTCCATCTGTCTTCGCCTTAGCACTGGGATTATAAGTGCTGTCAGAGGACCTGGCTTTTATAAGGGTGCAGGAGATCTGAATCCAGGTCCTTGTCTAAGGCTTATACGGCAAGCACTTTACCAACTGAGTCACCTTCCAGCCCATCTTGCCTGCTTTGTAAAGAATAGGAGTCTCCAGGGTTGTAGGGCTTCGTGGGAATGTTCAAGCTTCCTGGATATCAGGCACTGGTTTCTTCTGGACTATTTAGGGTACAAAGATCAGCAGGCAGGGATGAAACTCCTATGGGTCTTCTGCTCTATGAGTGTCAGGAGCTACAAATGCAGGACATGGGGGTAGAGAGGGGGACTTCATGGTGTCAGGATTCTCCCAACTCCCCCCTGTTCTCATTGCTTCACTCAGTGAAGCTGCCCCAGGACGTGAAATCTTGGGGCATTCTGGTCTCGCACCCTCGTTCAGATGAGAACTCTGAAGCTTGGAGAGGGGAAGAAGCAAGGGAAACAAAGGAAGTGGTTGAAGTCAGGGATCCAACTGACATCCAGCTAAGGTCCTGACCTCATCAATTGACTGAAGGATGTCATTGGTCGACACAGGGGGCCTCTGGGAGGAAGGGGGGGGCAGAAGAGGGCCTTAAGTTCCCTGGCTTTGAAGATGGAATAATCATGACTTCCTTCTTCAAATAGCTTTTGGCTCTTCCTAGAAGCCAGATGGCGGATGTTTGGAATGTATGCTGTAAATACTGTTTCAGGAGGGGGCGGGGGTACAGATGTGTCACTTTCTTCAGTAACCAGAAAAAGATCTGAGGGAGGGGCAAGAAGAGGGAAGCTGGCTGTGAAAGGAAGGATCTGGGAAGAAGGGAAGGATAAGAGAAGAGACACGCGCGTGCGTGTGCATGTGTGTGGTGTATATGTGGTGTGTGTATGTGTGTGTGGTGTGTCTGTGTGTGTAGTATGTGAGTGTGATGTGTGTGTGTGGTAGGTGTGTATATGTATATGTGGTATGTGGTGTGAGTGTGGCATGCGTGTGTGTGTGTATGTGTGGTGTGTGTATGTGTGGCGTGTGTGTGTGTGTGTGTGTGTGTGTGTGTGTGTGTGTGTAGATATTGATGGCCACAGAGGAGGGTAAAGGGAAGGAGACAGCAGCAGCTGGGGAGGGGGCTGTGGTGCAAAGGGACAACTCCATCTTGGGTTAGGAGTAAACCCTACATCTAAAAATAACTCAGCCTTTCTCCCAGCAGGGTTGGCAGCAGGGTTGAGAAAGGCACACTTGCCCTTTTATGGTAAGAAGAAATCCAGATTCTCAGAGGCAGGCTGGGCTGGAGCCTTACAACTCTGGATGAAGCCCAACCATGGGGTCTAGGGTGGGATAGGGCTGGTGGGACTGCAACTTGGTGGGATTTTCTGGTCTGAGTCCCCGACTGTCTGTAAAGAAAGAGCCAAGGTAGGGGCAAAAGGGGCCACTTGGAAAAGCTGTGCTGGTCTGCTGGATGCTGGTATTAGGTCCTAGGAAAGCCCAGGGAGGGTATCTGCAAGATGCTAGTACTGGGTCCTGGGTATCTTGTGTTCACACAGTTCCCTGTCTCCAGGAAGAAAGAAACTGAGTCCAGGTAGGGAAGGAGATTAGATTTCTTGTGAGGAGTTCAAGACAGTGGGAAACACTGACCCAGGGTCATACCAGGGTGGCCTTTGTATCCATTGCTCTGTAGACAGTGGAAAGAACACTGACCTGGGAGTGACAGGCCCTGCTTCTCTTCCGGTTTTTGACTTGCTTTGTGACCTTGAATACTCTGCTGACCCTTTTTGGTCTTAGCTTTCTCCACTGGGATAATTTTATTTAATATTTGTTGTTTTATTATTATCATTTGCTTTTGAGATAGCATTTCACTATGTAGCTAAAGGTGTTATAGAGCTCACTATGTAGACCAGGGCATCCTCGAATTCACAGAGATCCACTTGCCTCTCTGTCTTCTGAACGCTAAGACTTAAGGTGTAAGCCATTATATCTGGCTGACTGGGATAATTTTAAAGAGCTTCCCAGAACACACACACACACACACACACACACACACACACACACTCTCTCTCTCTCTCTCTCTCTCTCTCTCTCTCTCTCTCTCTCTCTCTCTCTCTCTCTCTCTGCTTCTGCGCCATCACACACTGCCCCTTACATGCACGCACACACGCAGTTTCATATTGCATGGTTCAGGCTCACCTTGAACTCACTAAGTATCCTAGGCTAGCTTTGAGCTCACAGCAACCCTCCTCAGATTTCCTGCAGGCGTGAGTCACCACGCCAAGCTTGTTTCCACGCTTTTTCTCTCTCTGGGAATTTCTTGGCTGGAAAGCAAAGCTTGGGCATAGAAGAATCTGTAGGCTGCTGTTTTCTTCCGGCGGCCCACCCACTTCCTGGGCCAAACCTCCGGGGTGAATTTCAGATGAGTGAGACAGGAGATCTTAGGGGGAATCCTCTGCTTTTCTGGCTCCTTGGGTCCAGACCCTACTGAACACACTGAGGCCAGAGGGTGTCTCTTGTTCAAGTTCATATGACGATCTAGGCAGAATCCAACAGAACCAAGGACTTCGCTGTCCCACATCTTGGGGATTTCTTTTGCAGGAGGCCCCCTCCCATTTGTGGCTCCAATAGCTTGGAGAGCATCTCAGGCCATATAAGGGACTTGGAAGACGGACCAGCAGGAATTGATATAAGTTGCTATTAGCTGACAATGGACCGTGACGTGTCCTGCTTGGATACCTGTCTCTACTCTGTCCCTGCCTTTGATTTGAGGAGCTGCATAGTCTTCAACATTGGCTAGAAGACAAAGGAGCTCCAAAGGATGCCTCTACTTGGACAGTGTGATGGTGGGGAAGTCTTTTCTCAGCTTCTTTATCACTGACATGAGGAGATAGAAACATTTTACCAAGAAGCCACAAGGATGGATACCAAAGGGATATCAAAAGGCCTGTTCTGGTGTTAGCCAGCCTGAGGCAGGGGGTTATCACTCAAGGTCCTCCAACGCTTCTACCCCATACCCCAATGCCTTTATTCAGGGAAGCCTGGACCCCTTCTGCCCAGCTTGAACCTGAGTTCAGGAAGCTCTACTGGTGAGCATCCCTACCCTGTCTGTCAGCCTGACTGATGCTTGACTCTGCTGTTGCAGGACTCTCGCCCAGGCTTGGCTGGTCCCTGGGCCTCTTGCCCAGAATGTCTACCTCCCTGGGTTCTAGAAGGTAATGGAGTACCTAGAGTTGCTCCTGCACCCCAGCTTACTATACTGACTTTTGTGACTCAGCCCAGGGAAGCTGTTTGCTTTCCTCACTAGCTTCTTGTCACAGCCATGGCTGGGGAAAAGGCAGGAGCAGAAGAGGGAAATACTGAGACATCGTGGTCATAAGTCAGCTGCTTTCCTGTGACCCTGCTGGAATCTCCATGCAGACTCTGTGGAGCGTGTGAACAGGCTCTCAGAGGCTCTGCCCCCCACCCCCCACCCCCCACCCCGGTCTCACTCCTGCAGGGTAGGGAGGCCATTGGATGAATGGTCCCCAGGGACCTTATTCTCATAAATAGGCTCCAGGTCTCTCTGGTCAGGCCTGGAGTCCCTTGGGAGGATGAAAAGATCACAGTAGGATAAAAGGAAGGGGGGGGGCCCAAGAAGCCCTGCGCAAAGCCAGGGCAGAATTGACGTCATATCTGGCTAGAATCTGACATGCAGGCAGCCAGGGACTTACGCTCCATGGCTGTCCCACGGCAGCCTGCGTGGGCATGTGGAGTTGCAGGCTGCTGGTGGGAAAGGCCTCACGGGGTCACCATTGCTGTTATCATTGCTAATCTCACATACTTCTTTGGATAAGAAGCTCACTACTTCCAAAGCACCTCCTCCCTCTTTGAGCAGACAATTGGAGACCCCTCTAGTGTGCAGATGTCTCTGGCATCTCTGGGCCTTCACGCCCTGTCCACTGGGCTGCAGAATTCCTGCTCCTCAGCGAGCTCTGGAGATGTCTGAAGTTGGTGATTGTAGCATGCTGTCTCCCTGTCCCGGCTCTTTTCCCTCCCCTAACATCTAAGCATTAGCCCTCAGCTGTATTCCCTCATCTCCCTACTCCTCTGGGGCTCTTGGTCTGATGGTGTTTTGGGGATGGGGACAAACAGATTTAAAAAAAAAATCTCTACCATCAGAAACCAAAAAGCTATCTGACAGCTTAAGTCATTTCAGAGCCCGGGTCTCTCCCTTCGCCAGCTTCCCCTTCCGTGTGCTTTTAGAGCTCCTGAGAATCCTGAAGACCCCTTGGCAGTTCTGCCTCCTGGCTCCTGGGGGGGCGGGTGCCCTCCCATCTCCTCTCCACTCTGATCTCCCTATTCCTCCACCTGGCAGTTTTCTTCCAGATGGAGTCCCGGTGACTACATAGACTTGGTCCCCTCCCATGCCAAGTGGTGGCATCAGGACCTGAAGAGCTCAGCAGGGCAGGGCTCTTCCTTAAGTGTAATGGCTACAGAGCCAAGACCAGGCCCTTGTTCAGTTCCCCTTAGAGGATACCTGAGGCTCTTCAAGGTGGGTGGCTGTATGCCCGAGATCTGCTGGCTCAAGGAAGGTAGGTGAGAAAGTGGGGTTTTTATCATGGCCACTACTTATGCTGTCTAGGCCAGCAGCCTGTTCCGACTCATCCCCATTCCTGTTTGGCTAGGAGAAGCAGAGGAGGAAGGGAAGGGAGAGTTGGTCAGGAGGGGCAGGGTTCTATCGATCACCCTCCCTGTGATACAGCCGGGGTCCACAGGGATATAGATTGACATGGCTCTTGAGGAGGTCCTCAGGGTGGGGTCACCTTTAGTCTTGGCCTAGCTCACTATTCCTTCTTCAAGACTCCAAAAGGCTGTGTGGGGAAAGGGCTGATGAGGCCTCCAAGGGGACACAGACACCCTGGCAGGTGTGCACTAGAGGGGTCTGGCCAGGGTCTGCATTTTCTGCCCTCAGCAGGGCCGTGGTTGAGAGTGTGTGGAGAGGAGGACTCTGTTCATCCTGTCAGCATAGTCATGCTTAATCTAGAAGGCACATAGCTTCCCCCACAAAACGTCAGGTATCCCATAAAGGAGGCGAATGCTGGAACTGGTACGGATTCATAGCCTTCTTGGCTGGTTCTAGAAAATAAGCTATGGACTCAGCCAGATTTGGAGTTGAGTCCCAATTTTGCCTATTGACCTGTGCGGCTTTGAGCAAATGGCCAGCTCTATCTCTCTGGGCATCTTCAACTTCAAGGATGAAGGTACTTACCTCAGGGTCCTGGGTAGGGAGACCTGATACATAGCAGTTTGGGTTTTGTGGGAGGTTGTCGTGCTGGGAATGGGCCCGTGACCTGGAGGCAAGCAAGTGCTCTACCATGGTACAGACCATGGGCTAACAACATCCCTAGCGTGATAACTGTTTTCTGAGACAGGATCTCATGTAGCCCAGGCTGGCCTTGAGCTCACTGAGTAGCTAAGGATAGCCCCGTGAATTCCTGGTCCTCCGTCCTCCACCGCCTGAGAGCTGCTATCACAGACACGTGCTGTTTTGTGTTGAGGGTTGTTGTTTTTGAAGGAACAAAAGCATTTTATTCCTTAGCATCCAAGAAGTTGGAACCCAGCAGGACATCTCCTACCCGAGAAGCTGTGTGGGGTTGGAACAGCTCTTTTTTTTTTTTTTTTTTCGCTTAATCCCTGTGTGTCAGTCATTACTCCACGGGCTTCAAGAGCCTCCACTGCTCTAATCTAAAGGCTCAACAAACTATCCTTGTTAAATACCTTAATCTCCCTACTCTACAGACGGAGCCGAGGAAACTCAGGGAACCACAGTTGCTTCCAGGCAAAAAATGAAAGATTCAGAACGAAGCCGCCTGTACCGACCTGGTCCCAGGAAATCCCAGCTCCCTGTGACTTCACGGTGTTTTTAGAGCACTTCGACTATAACTGTCTCGTTCCTTCATCCTGGACACGGGGGACGCCCCCACTCCCAGCCTCTGCAGAGTTCTGTATCTTGCAACAGACCCAAAAAGTGGTTGAGGGAGCTTGGCCGTGTGGGTCAGGAGAGGGGGTAAGGCCCACTGTGCATCAGGCGTGTTTCAAATCGGAGCAAAGGTTTGTGCTGCTGCAAGGCTGCCACCAACAGACTCTTTGGCAGGCAGGAAAATAGCTGGCCCCAGAGCCCTCACAATGCGTGCTGATGCCAGATCCCCGTGGGGCCTGTCTAAACAGGCTGTTAGCCGAGGCTGCCCCCTGCTTTCCACTTTCTGCCCAAGCCCTACAGCTAACCCTTAGGTACAGGACCCAGGGTGCATCAGGATGACTGGTATTCAGCCTCCTCCATGGTCTTCCTAAGTGCCTGTGTGGACAAGAATCAGCAGCCTACAGAATATACGTGAATGTGCCTACCTGCCTTTTCCTCCCTCCATCCTTCCCTTCCTTCCTTCTTCCTCCCTCCTTCCCTCTCTCACTTCCTTCCTTCCTTCCTTCCTTCCTTCCTTCCTTCCTTCCTTCCTTCCTTCCTTTGTGGTGCTACGAATGAACCCAGGTCCTCACCTATGTCAGACAAATGCTCTACTACTGAGCTACATCCTTACATTAACTGGCATATACAAAATAAAATATTTAATGTATATATTTCAAGAAATCCCATCACTTCCAGTATGGTCAAGGAGAGGGGGTCCACCCACTGGGAATAGCCTGATGACTTCTTGTGTGGTCTTCCAATTCACACCCAGGACCCAGCAACTCCACTCTCCAGGTACAAACTGAGAAACTCTGGCCTCTGTGTACAGGACGTGTGTTTAAAACTGAACAGAAAACAGAGGGCAACATTTCTCACAATTCTCACAACGTGTCTCTTCCCCCTTTCCTCTTCTGTTCTTACAGGATTTACATGGGCTGACCTGGTTGCCTTGAACTCACTGATATCCCCCTGCCTCTAACTCCTGAATGCTGGGATTAAAAGTATGTGTCACCATGCCCAGGTTTCTCATGGTCCTTTGAGTCACCAGGGACTTGAGCCACAGGGGCAGCCCTGATGGAGGACTGAAGGAAGTGGCAAAGGACCTTGGAGACCTACGCTAGGGCGTTGTCTCACCTGAGGAGATACTCAAAGCTGGCTCCGTTTGTGGCAGCTTAGAGTCTGGAACTTTTCTTCTCAGCAGAGCTGTCTGTATTCACTTTTCTCTAGAACTAGCCAGGAAGGAGAAAGGGCCGAGGCTGGCCACAGAGCTATAGTGTGGCTGGGGGACCAGTGAGTCTCTCCTCTGTTCTGGGACAGTGACATGGCTGAGAGTTGGCCTTAGAGCCAGGGGCCGCTCATCAAGTCCCAGTACAAACCCTGGGACTAGAGCCTCCCCTGAAGGTTCAGCTTTTACATCATGGCTCTACAGCTCACCCCTGGGAAGGCAGCTGAGAGCATGAAGGTGGAAGCTGGGTTGACACCTCCTGCTAGTTTCTAGTGGTGAGCCCTTGGGTGGGCTGTGGGTTCCTCCTCTGTAACCAGGGGTGTTGGAATTAGCTCCTGAGAATAAGGAAAACAATAGAAACTGTGTAGCTAGTGTCTGGCTCCAGGGGAAGGTCCCATACATATTTTATCTCCATACAAATTCTGTTTGTGAGATTCATTGGACACTTCCTAGGAAGACCATGGTGGCTGTAGCAGAGCAGGAAGATAGAAAGTCTTGGTGGAGACAGCACCCTGGGACAGCCAGCACACATATACAGTGTCTGGCCTCTCTGTAAAAAGGGAAGAAATGGACCCAGCTCCCGCAGTCCTGCAAGGCTTCAGTAAATCTAAAAGTCTCAGGTTCCTGGATCCAAGTCACGACAAATGAAAGCGATATGTTTGTTACTCACGATACCTGAGGAACCCCCTGACTAGGCCGACACACACTCTGCCCCAGCTCTGTTGTCAGCTAGAGCTCCACTTCCACCCAGACTTATGGTTGCCCAACTGTGTCCTGATTGCTCTACGGCTCTGGGGACATGCACGGCTGATTCCTAGCTCCGAGCAGAGGATGAGTGCAAAGGGAATTGTCTTAGTCTCTCTGCCCCTTTCCTCTGGCTGGGATTTGTTCTACCTTCCTCTTTCTAGGGCACTCTGAGTATTTCTTCCCTCTGTCTCATTTCCTCGCCATAAAAATAGGTTTGTCAGAACTTAGGCTGCCCCTATTCCACAGAAGAAGAAGCCTAATCTGAGGTGGCAGATGACAGGATCAACCGCTCTAATATGTAAACAAGCCAGAGTTGGACCCTCTCAGGGGGAGGGAAGCTCAGTGCTTCCTTCTGAACCATAAATCCCTGGGTGACCAGGTATAAGAAGGAATAGATGTGGCCCAGTCTGGAACTGGAGGACTGTGTTCCATTCTGGGCCCAAGATGTTGGATGCCGCCTGTGTTCCAGTCAGGGCTGTACCTGGCCCCTACAGTGTTCAGCACAAGCCTTCCTCCCAAGGCCCTGGAAGCGCTCTGTGATTTCTTCACCCCATTCCTGCCCTGAAGTCCTGCACTCACGGCTTATTGCATCAGACACCATCCCTTGTGCCCACCAGAGGCAGTGCAGCACCCTGGGGAAACAGAACCCTTCAGCTAGATGCCCTGGGAGTGTTCTCTGTCACCTTAAGCTCAGCCTCAACAGCTCCCAGGGATCTGACCAAGTGCTTGGACTCAGAGTCTATGATCAAAGATGGATGTAGCCCAGGAATCTCCTGAGAGGGCTTCCCCCAAATGGTTCAGAAACCACACCCTATGTTTCCAGACCATTTCACACCTAGATAGGCAAGCTGGCTCAGAGAGGGATGGGTACCTGCCCAGAGCCACATAATCCAGCACTGAGTACAGATCTGGAATCTGAGCTCAGCCCCTCCCCCCTCCCTTCTACACATATCCTTTTAACCCTGTGTTTCCTACTCCCTGGGCGTTTGAGCTATTCAACTGCTTCCTCAGGTTTGGCTTACTGGATCCATTATTTGGAAACAGTTTTCCTCAACTGGGGCCCCAGATCCTTGGGGCTGTGAACACCTGATATACGGTAGAGACAGGGCAAACTGCCCAGATGTGGCATGGTGGGCACTTGGCCTGCCATCAGCTCAGCCCCCAACTCCTCATTCAACAGAAGCAGCCCATAGGACTAGAGCTGCTCAGGGTTGGGTCTAATGCTTAAAGATCACCAGATGCAGCGTTGGTACAGATGGGGAAACTCAGATCTAGAGAGGCAGAAGGCAACAGAGCAGTTAGACAGCAGGAACGAAAGCCCCTGGAAGGAAGCCCCAGAGACCGGCGCAGGGACCTGTGTCTGTGGCTGGTCCTTACCTTGACTGGTGTCTGGTCCAGGGATGACTCTTCGGAGGTGGAGGCCCAGTCTGTTTGGGGTGTGGTTGTGGGTGTTACTGCTTCTCAACTAAGTTCACTTGGGTCTGGCATCTCTTGATGCTACAGGGGCATTTTTAAGCAACTTGCACTGGACCCCCCTCTGCTCAGCCCCTTGCCCGTGGCTCTCTGGCCACCGAGGCCTCGCTGCCTTTTACCTTATATGAGCTGAAGAAGCGAGCCTGGTGTTGGGGCAAGGCGGGTGCTGAGTCCTCCCTGGGTCCCCGATTGGCCAGGACGCCAGCCACGTGACTGCCTCGCCTTGACCTGCCCCTGGTGCCGAATGTTGCTTTTACCCCCTAAGGAAGGAGTGGTTGACAGTTTTCATATTTCTTCTAAATTTGGAGGTTTCAGACAATGCTGAGGGCTTGGCTTCAGCCCCCAGAGCCCATGTGGAAGTTATTAAAGTGGAGAAGGGCAGCGGAGGGAGGAGGAGGCAGGGAGGAGAGGAGGAAGGGAGTGGGGGACGGATTTCTGAGAGTTGCCAGTTGTCAGCCTGGGAACTCAGCAAACTCCTGGGAGAGAGCTGTGTGTGTGTGAGAACTTCCTTTTACTCCTGCTGCCCTGGGTCCCAGGACGGGACAACGGCCCTGGGATGTTTTGAGAATCCCCCAAGAGGAAGATACCAGTTGAAGCTTCTGGGGCTCAACGGGTGATGGGAACAGAGATACAGGGCAGGCCCTAGGGAAGGCGAGTAAATCTCTTCTCCAGAAATCCAGTATCTTGAGCCGCTGCTCCTATCCCCATGCAAAGGAGGCCCAGGGCCCACACAGTGAGACTGCCCTATCTGGGGTTGTCAGGCATGCTCTGCTGGGGAATTTCTTACCCTAAGGAACACAGCCTCTTTATTTTTATGAAGACTCTTAGGTTTCAGAGTTTGCAGGTATTCATCGCCACATCCAGTCCAAGGCCTGCTCCTGCTCTATTCGCAGACACCATCTCTGCGAGATCTGTGGGCTATCTCATTACTCCCTACCACATGCCCTCTTGCGTCCCCTTAGGACTCACCTCACACAACCACACTTGTCTCTTCTAGGAGCTGGTGACTTCCTGGACAAGCTCTGAGCCTCCAGACTTCGCACAGGGCTGGTCAGAAATACATATGGAAGGGCTGCGTGAAAGGCCTTGGCCAATGGGAAGTTCAGCTCTGAGGCCTGCAGAGAGCTCCTCCTAGTGGCCAGGCACGTCTTTGCCGAGGGCTACCACTCTGTCCTTGGCCTTCGTGGCTCAGGGTTTCACTTCTATGTCCACACTGGGTGGCTTTCCACTGACTATTCACAGTCTGATATAGATACCCAGGCTCCAGGCTGGGCGACTCCCACAGCTACCCAGGTTTCCCTTTCCTGGGATCACACTCTATGATCTGTTCCCGTTTTTCACGTTCCTGCTAATAACAAACTCATGCCACCCTGTGTGGGTCCAACCAGGGGGTTTTAGGGGATGGAGTCAGACGTCAGACTGTTGATTTGGGGGACAGAGAGGAAGCAGGGTCTGTCTACATAGCTTTGGCTGTCCTGGTACTCACTATGTAGACCAGGCTGGTCTTGAACTCAGAGATCCTGCGTGACTCTGCCTCCTGAATGCTAGTATTAAAGACATGTGCCACCATGCCTGGACCACACTATTGATCTTAACTGGTTCCCAATCAACTAGGAGTATTCCTAGTGGTTTATTAAACACTCCCCATCTGCAAACTTGGCCTTGAGGAAGAGTTCCCTGGATGTGGACAGGCAAGTAAGGGCAAAGTTAACTGTGGCACTCTGGATTTTCATCTTTGTGACTATAGGGAGCTAGCCACTCCCTCTCTGTATGGCCAGAGAGGATTGGCAGGGTAGTTGTGCATCCCGGAGTTGGGAGGGAGCTGGAGTCACCCTGAGTTCAGCTCTACCCCTTGGTGCCCAAGACAGTATTAATGGTTTTCCTCCTTAGAATGGAGCCGATGGAGCACTCAATTCCCAAGGGCTTGCCACACAGCAGTCACTGTGGATGTCTCTGCTTCCTTCTGTGTGCTGGGAGATAGATAACTCCACACACGCTTTCATTGGAATGCAACTGAGAGAGGTGCTGGGTGGTGAAGGCTTGTGATGTCTCGTTCCCCAGTCTCTGCATGGGAGTTAGCCATCTGACAAGGGTGCCTGGAGTGAAACTTCATCTCTCCAGGCCCCGGGTTCCGGCTGAGTACAATGAAGGGCTGCCTATAGGGCTCAGAGGCAAGGCAAAGCCAGCCCAACAGAACCATGAAGGAAAACCCCCTCTGGAGACCATGCTACTTCAGTCATGTATTGTGGCTTATGGTTGAGAAGAAGAAGGGGCAGTGTAAGCTCCGAGGACATGACATTGCCTCCGCCCGCCAGCTCTGCAGTGTTGTTAGCCGGCTCTACCTGTGAGCTAAAGCATGGTTACCAGAAAGTCCACTGGCCAGTCAGGCATTGTCTTAGTCAGGGTTTCTATTCCTGCACAAACATCATGACCAAGAAGCCAGCTGGGGAGGAAAGGGTTTATTCAGCTTACACTTCCACATTGCTGTTCATCACCAAAGGAAGTTAGGACTGGATCTCAAGCAGGTCAGGAAGCAGGAACCGATGCAGAGGCCATAGAGGGATGTCACTTACTGGTTTGCTTCCCCTGGCTTGCTCAGCTTGCTTTCTTATAGAACCCAGGACCACCAGCCCAGGAATGGCACCACCCTCAGTGGTCCCTCCCCCCTTGATTACTAATTGAGAAAATGCCTTACAGCTGGATCTCATGGAGGCATTTCCTCAAGGGAGACTCCTTTCTCTGTGATAACTCCGGCTTGTGTCAAGTTGACACACAAAACCAGCCAGTGCAGGTATGGTGGTGCACACCTGTTATCCCAGCTCCTTGGGAGGCTGAGCCAGGAGGACGGCTTTAGTCTAGGAATTGAAGGCCAATAGACAAGGACTTTGTCTCTCCCAAATCCCCCTCTAAAAAAGCAATCCGTTGTCATGACCATGACTTAAAGAGAGCCAGGAAGTTAGGGCTACTTCTAATTCTGCAAGGGGACCAAAGAGGAGCTCTAGTTTGTACAGGTGGAGACACAAGAGACTTTTTTTTTTGACACAAGATCTCAAGTAGGCCAGGCTAGCTTCAAGGTTGCTATGTAGACAAGGCTGGCCTTCAACTCTTGATGTTTCCTCTAGCCCCCAAGTGCTGAGATTACAGGTACATGCCATCACACATGCTTACACAGTATTAGGGACCCAACCCACAGCTTGTACATGCTAGAACACTCTAGCAACTGAGCTATTGTGGGACAGTGAAAGGCACCCTAGTTCCGTGTTGAGGAGGCTTGCATCCTGGAGACCCCGAAGGAACGGTAGGCCTTTCGCCTGACTCCTAGGAAACCAGACTGGTCACTAGCCCACAGTCCTCCACAGATTTGTGACCATCAGTCATGTAAGTGTAACGCTCCAAGCCCTTCCACAGGTAGAGGACATGACCACAGGTCGTGTAGACTCAAGACAGATCCCCATTATAATGAGGTACCTAAAGGCCTGGAGGCTCAGCCAATGAACTTTCCTTCCCAGACACTCCTCCCTGCAAAAGGTATTTAATCTCAGGCCCATTCCGAGAAGTGTGGTACGGGTTTTACTCATCTACTTTCCACCATGATAATAAATGCCTTAAAATCACGAACTGTCTCTTTTCATCGGGATCTGGGATCTGCCGCATGGGGAGCCACAGAAAAGGCCTTCGCCATCTATTGTCCTGTAGATGGCTTCCCTTCCTTCCCAGCTGTGACCACCAAGCTCAAGCCTACCCCATCAAGCCAAGGACTACCTAGGAGGGACCAGCTGGAGCTTCCCCTCCTTTCCCCTCAACCCCGGGGTTAAATCCAGCCCGCAGGCCCCCACTCCATTCTCAGCTCTTTTGAGGCATCCCAGCGGCACCTGGATGCCCAAGAGCCTGAGAACCAGACAGCCCCAGCCTCCTCGCAGGCCCGGGAACCTCCGAGCCAACTGTGTCCGTGACCTGCGCCCAAACTGCACTTCCCCACCCCTGAGTGGCGTTCCATAGCTTCTCACAGCCTGACACCCCTGTAGGATGGGGTGTGGTCAACTTCCTGTGTTCTGCCTCCCCCAGTGGCCCGAGCCTGTGACGGAGCAGACATAGGACGCCATTAACCCGACAACTAGCGCCAATTAATAATCCTACAAGCTACATACACCCCCAGCCCTGAAAAGACCTTGAAACAATCAGTGAAAGACATGAGGGATGATATGGGCTGATGGATTGGCTTGGTAAAGCAGTGAATTCTCGGCCACTAGGGAATGCAAGTAAAGGGTGAATACGAACCCGGTAAGTCTCTTCCAGCTCTGAGACCCTCTGAATTTCATTTCATATTCCAGCCCTCAGCCTTTCCCTTGCTTTTAGCATGATTTCCTAACAATTCACCTCAGGGATACAAGTCAGAGGTGAGAAAAATTATGTTTAGACAAGATCTATAACCCTTAAATTAAAACGTAAGCTCCAAGCTGGGCAGTGGTGGTACATGCTTTAATCTGCTCAGAGGCAGAGGTAGGTAGATCTCTGTGAGCAGGAGACCACCCAGCTCTACCTGGTGACTTCTGGAACAGCCAGGTCTATGTAGAGATACCTTGTCTCAAATAAACAAAAAGGAAAAGAAAAAGAAAAAGAGTTAATCATGGTGACACGCAGCTAAGCTATATCAGCTCTCGGGAGGCTGAGGCAGGAGAATCACTAAGAGCTCAAGGACTGTGTATTAATTACGTTTCTGTTGAGAGAGCAAACTGAAGGCAGGACAAGGCTATGAACTCTCAAAGCCCATCACCAGTGAAGTACTTCCCCGAGCAAGGCTCTCCCACCTCCCTGAACAGCACTACCAAGCGAGGACCAAATGTTCAAATACCCAAGCCTACTGGACGGGAAACATTTCTCAGTCTAACCACCATGACCTGCTTGGGCCATAAATCCAGGCCAGCTCAAGTGAGACTCTCGGAACCCAAACCGAAACTGGAACCCTGCATCCACAACCCATCACAACAAACAAACAAGCCAGACATAGAAATACATGCCTTTAATCGCAGCAGTTTGGAAATAGAGGCAGGCAAATCTCCATGAGTTTGAGGCCTATCCGGTCTCCATAGCAAGTTCTAAGCCAGCCAGGGCTATAGCGTCATGCCCTGTCTAAACAGATACGAATAACAACCTCCCCCCAAAAATGTTAACTGCCATCTCCAATGGTGTTTGAATGTGGGAGGTGAGGCTAACTGACTTCTTCACTGCAGAAATTTGGAAAAGGTTCATCTCCTCTCTCAAAATCTCTCTCTCTCTCTCTCTCTCTCTCTCTCTCTCTCTCTCTCTCTCTCTCTCTCTCTCTCTCTCCTCTGTTGAGATCTGTGAGGTTGTAAGACTCACTCTGAATATGGGTGGCATTGTCCCACAAGCTGGGGTCTGAGACGGAATAAAAAAGAGAAAGCAAGCTGAGCCCGGACCTCCATGCTTGCTGTTTCGAGACTGCATGTACAGTGTGGGCAGCCTTATACTGCTGCTCTCAAGACTTCCTCTGCCTGATGAACTGTCCCTTCCAACGGGGAGCCAAAAGAAACCTGTACTTCATTAAAGTGTTTAAATTATGCATATGGGAGTGTGAGTGTGCGATCGTGCGCGTGTGCTCATATAGTACCGTAGTGCATGTGCGTAGGTCAGAAGACAAATTTCAGAGTCTGTTCTCTTCTTTCACAGGTCAAATTCAGGTTATCATCACGTTTCTTTATCTGTTGAGCCGTCACACTGTCCCAACAAGTTGTTTTTTTGAGGAAAGTAGTTAATTCAGAATTCTATTATTTCCTCCTCATCCTCCTCTTCCTCCTCTTCCTCCTCTTCCTCCTCCTCCTCCTCCTCCTTCTCTTCTTCCTCTTCCTCTTCTTTTTGTTGAGACAGGTTTTACTGTGTAGCCCTGGCTATCCTAGAATTCACTCTGTAGACCAGGCTGCTAAGCATTCACAGAGATCCACTTGCCTCAGCCTCCTGAATGCCGGGATTAAAGGTGTAGGTCACCACCACCTGGCTCAGAAGTCTTATAATTGCTTGCTTTGTGATCAAACTGTGCTCTCACAAATGTACTCCGATCAGCAGCTCAACTGGAAGAGTAGAGGATGCATTAATTCTCAAAGATCGTGCTAGAGAGCTCCTCTCAACGTACTGATGAGGCTTTCTAACAAGCCCAGTACCAAAGACACATGGTAGAACCTCACTGGGGTAAAACGTAACTGTGAGTGGGTGAGGTGGGTGAGTGTGTGAGTGGCCATGTTGAATTTGTTTTGTCTCTCCCGTAGTCTTCTGCACAGACAAGCCAAGACAGACTCTGACTATGTGGTGCCTGAGGGAGCATCTCTGGGAATGGCAAGGGAGGGTAAGCTGCCCATTGTCCTGAAAGAAGGATGTAACAGACCCTTTGTGCTGCTCGCCAAGGAAGACTGGTTGTGGAGGTGGAGGAAACAATGTGTAGCATAGTTCTTCCAAAACTCTGGGACAGCCTGGCATGGGACGCTGACAGGAAATGGCAACAGATTGCATTATAAGGCTCTGATTAGTTGGCATGGGACCCTTTCCTGGTATAGTGGGAACACTGGCTTCCAACCCTCTGGCCCCTTTGGCAGTCCTGAATTTGACCCCACCACTCAGGCAGTAACTCGCTGAGATCTGCCTAGGTTGGTCTTTTCATGTTTTTCTACCACAAGGAATGAACTCACAGGGCCAAAGGGGCTGCTTAGATGACCTGTAGACCACTCATCAAAACCTAGCAGGATGGTGTGTGTGTGTGTGTGTGTGTGTGTGTGTGTGTGTGTGTGTGTGTGTGTGTGTGTGTGTACAAGCCGGAGAGGGCCGAGGAGCTGTATGTCTGACTTGCTGCTATTACCAACATGGGGCAGGGCCTTGAACATTTGAACCTCCAGGGACAACCCTGATATATTAACTAATACCCAAATAGTGCAAAATAACACATCACAGGGCCTGGAGAAGTAGAGAGGTAGCTCAGTGGTTAAGAGCTCTTCCAGAGGGGTTGGGGATTTAGCTCAGTCGTAGAGCGCTTGCTTAGCAAGTGCAAGGCCCTGAGTTAGGTCCCCAGCTCCAAAAAAAAAAAAAAAAAAAAAAAGAGCTCTTCCAGAGGATGTGGGATCAGTTCACAGTACCCACATGATAGCTCGCAACCATCTATAAGTCCAGTCCCAAGAGATCTGAGGCCGTTTTCTGGCCCTGAGGACACTGCATGCATGTAGTACATACAGAGATGGGAATTCACACACATACAGGTGTGCATTGGCACACACACACACACACACACACACACACACACACCCCATAAATAAAAACACTTCAGTTATACAGGTGACTTGCATTTGGTTGAGTGTGCACCAAAATGCATTGTTGGAAATAATTGCTGAAAGAGTGCTCAAGTTGGATAACTCAACAGAGCTGCCTTGCCAGGCCATTCTTACTCTTGACATCAGAAAGAAGTGCCACGGTTAGTCTTCTAACTCAATTGGCTAGACTAAGTCATGCCAGGTAGCCAGTAAAGCACTTCTTCTAGTGTGTCGTAGGCTGTTATTTCTATCAGGAACCGAGTGACGAAAACCTACCTTTGCTAGATCCCTCTCCTGCTCTTAGACCTTGGAGATCCAAGTCTTGTCCTGTGGTCTCCAGGAAAGAAACTAGCAGCTTCCTGGTTCCCTGGCCTTTGAAGATGATGCCAGCAGCTCCCCTGACTTTTAGTTCCCATGCCCTTGTGTGCATGTATCTGTAGGATGTCTGAAGTCAGACGGTTGACAAGGTGGCGTCCTTCTAAAGCTGTGAGAAAAAAGGGTGGTCCATACCCTAGTTTAGCATCTGAGGAGCGAGCGTTCTTTGGCACTCTTTGTAGACGAATTACTCCCATTTCCACCTCCATGTTCATAAGGCCTCATTTCTATGTCTGTCTCTAATTTCCCCTCCTCTTAAGGGACAGACATCTTGCTGGATGCTGATGTGACATTCTAATCGTACCTGGAAAGCCCTATTTCCAAATAAGGTCAATGTCTTTCCTGTTGCTACGACTAAACATTCTGCCAAAATCAACTCAAAAGAGAAAGACTTGGGCTGGAGAGATGGCTCAGTGGTTAAGAGCACTGACTGCTCTTCCAGAGGTCCTGAGTTCAAATCCCAGCAACCACATGGTGGCTCATGACCATCTGTAATGGGATCCGATGCCCTCTTCTGGTGTGTCTGAAGACAGCTACAGTGTACACACATACATGAAATAAAAGAGAAAAACTTTATTTTATCTCATAGCTCAAAGCCTAGTCTGTCATGGTGAGGAATTCAAGGTAGCAGGAGTCTGGTCATATCATAGGGACAAATTCTGAGGTGTTGAGGATTAGGACTTTATCATATTAATTTAAAGAAGGTCTACAAGTCAACCCTGGACAGGAGTGAGGAGACAATGCTACATATATGACCATGTGCTGGTGCTTCCAACAGCTCTAACAGTGGCCTTCCTCCAAGAAGTCTGGGTGAGGTAGTTTCCAGTTTAGATATCAGTTTGAGCTGGTTGGAAAAGATGCTCTAAAGACTCTTAAGCCTCAACCCGATACCACCTATCTACCACACCGTTCATCTGCCCCATCATTCTCAATCTCAGATGTTGAGCACATGAGTCTACTAGAAATTTCCCTGTTCTCAGAAACCAAGAGGTGGCGAGGGTTAAACTCCTGTGATTAACGTGTGATAACCATCATTCATCAGACCCACCTGTTGACTAATGGCTTCCTCAGAGTTGAAATGTTCCCTCAGGGAAGGAGGCAGGGAGGAGGTTTGAGACTCAAGACTCCCGAGATAGACAAAAGGTCACGTGTCTGGAGTGGCAGGGGGTAGAGGCAATGGGAAAGACTTAGAAGATTCTCTAAGACCCCTACCAGGCTTTCTAGAAGGGGTAAGCTACGCTAGAGAAGTCAACTGTGCTGAGGGAAGTCGACTCTGACTAGCCACGGTGCAGAGAGCTCTCTCAGACCAGGGAAGTTGTGCAGAGGGTTCCAGGGTTGCAGCTTTCATGAGTCATCCCCTTGGTGCTGAGCTTTTCAGTGATGCAGCTGCTTCTGACTCATCCCTGCCCTGTAAGTAACCACTCACTCGGACTCCTGCTAATAACCCTGATAAAAGCCCACTGCTTCACCAAGATGGACTTTATAATCATTACTTGGTCAGTCATAGGTTCCCTTTCTGGGATGAGTAGGTATGCGTGTGTTGTGTTGCTTGACTTCTCCCTAGGAAAAGTCTCTTACACAACACTACTGGTTGGGAAGCTCCATTGAACACAATCCAGTCAAGATGACGTGGTCCCTGGGGCTGTTACATACTCCCGACTAGACTCTAATCCCACATGCTGAGAACTGACTTTGTAGATCCTTTACACAAGGCTGTCACACCCAATTTGCTGTTCTGTTATAATTTTTAAAAAATATTTTAAAGATGTATCTACTTTTTATGTGAATGAGTGTTTTGCCTACATGTATGCATGTGCACCACGTATGTACAATACCCACAAAAGACAGAGGAGGGCATCAGACCCTCTGCAACTAGAGTTACAGTTTGTGAGCCATCACGTGGGCGCTGGGAACCAAACCCAGGTTCTCTACAAGAGCAGCAAGTGCTTCAACTACTGAGCCCCACTTTATTATTATTTTTATCTCAAGATTACTTCAAAATACAGTCGTCTTTTCTCAGCCATGACATTCCTGGCATTACCACTTCCTTTGTGCCCTGGAGATGGAGCGCATGCGCAGTCCAAACCCCACGCTCTCTTCCAGTGCATTACGGATGAGAAGGGATCCGAACCAGGGAACCAGGTTTCCCCATTTGTTTGGCTACTGCCTTGTTGTGGGTGGCGGGGGCCAGGACATCCAATCCATGAGAAAGGCCTACATTTTCTGCTCACCTGGGAGAGCGTGAGAAGGGTGTGGATGTATTTTTTTTTTCTTCTTCTTTTTTCTTTTTTTCGGAGCTGAGGACCGAACCCAGGGCCTTGAGCTTGCTAGGCAAGCGCTCTACCACTGAGCTAAATCCCCAACCCCTGGATGTATCTTTCCGTCTGTATCTGCTCTCCTTGATCTTGAGCTTGCTTGCTGAGGGCTGCAGAGATTTTGGCTGCTTTTTTTTTTTTTTTTTTTTCTCAAATAAAAGTGCTCAAGTATTGTTTGTATCGATACCTCAGTTGAGGTATCTGTGGAGTACCTCAGTAGAGACAGGGACGTCAGATCATTTCTATTGCGTGACATTTACTAATATTTCCTTTTGAAGAAGAATGAGGATTCATTTCTTACAGGGACAAGACATCATTGGGGGTCGTTGTAACTGAAGCCTTTGGGTAGATTCAGCTTAGATGCGTCTGGATCCGGGGACATCTGTCTTGTTCTCTGAGAATGCATTCTGGGAAAGAGGGAAGGGTTGGGGGGCGGAGCCACGTCACTGAGAGTGAGCGGCAGTCAGGAGCAACTGCTTTGTACAGAAGATAGTGCTGTAGGACTTGAGAGGTCTCGCGAAGCATGGAGGATTTCAGAAGGCGGTGGGATTAATGTATTTAGGCATTTGTCCATGCCTTTATTGGGGCTGAGATACCAACTCCTGTCTGACCTTTATAAGGACAAGTGGGGCACTTCAAAGATAAAGACGGCCTGATTTAAGGGCCTGTCACCGTCTCGGGAGTAGGCAGACCAGTAGACACCGGTTCCTAATTAAGCTTCTCTTGTCACAGTGATGGAAAGGGTATGCCAAGAGCTCAGCTCCTACTGGGAAGCCTGGGAAACTTCTGAGAAACAGTTTATAAGGATTCAGAACAGGGCAAGAAAGGCTTTAAAAGAATCCTTAGTCTTCTCCTGCCCCCCTCCCCCACAAAATTCTCGCACTGGAGAGGATGAGCAAAAAGATCATGAATTTCAGGCCAGCTGGGAGACATCGCCAACAAACAAACAAACAAACAAACAAGCAAACAGAATGCTGTCTGGGAACACAGTTCAGGGGCAGAGTATTTGCCTAGTGGGTGGAAGGTTCTCTCCTCCCACCCTCTTTATTTGGGTCCAGGAGATTGAACTCAGGTTGTCAGGCTCGGTAACAAATATCTTTATAGTCGAGCCATCTCTCTGGTCCTTATTCATACTTTTAAAAGATTTTTTAATGGGTATGTTCCTAAGTGAGCATATCTCTTGTGTGTATGGGTGCCCATAGCGACCAGAAGAAGGCATTGTGACTTCTGGAGTTACAGACAGCGGAGAGCCATCAGACACGGGTGCTGACTGAACTCAGCTCCTCTGCAAAGATGGCAAGAGCTTTTAGCCACCGAGTCATCTTATTATTTACACCCCACTATTCACACCCCACTATTTACACATCTTAAAGGCGCTACTATATTATTATGTCACTTTAACACAAACTAAAAGGTGGAATTTAGGATAGGATTAAAAACACAAACCTCTTACATTTTTCCCAAGCGTAGAATGACACCCACTTTGGGAACGCTGTCTTTGCTTCGAGTTTAGAATAGTTCTGTTCGAGAGGTTCTGGGGCATTCGTGTGTATGCTAACTCACGGGTGGTGGTGCGGTGAGGTTTGGGAGAGTGGAGATGCGCGGCAAGGACTTGCAGGGTCTCTAAATGGTGAGGGGTATAGACTGAGCAATGCCGTCCTGAATGAGGAGGATCGTGACAACCAGTAGATGGTCTGAGTCCTCAGAGCCTTGGCCTGTGGAGGAGTATTCTGGCAAGTTCTCCGTGCCCCAGCTTGGCTGCAGAGGAGTAGAATGGTACTCACCTTCATAATAACTCTCCTCCCTCCCTGTGAGTATCCACTCCCTGTCTCTGTGGACGAAGAGCTGGATCATGGTGATGGGTGAGGTGGTATCATAGCAAGGTGGTACCTGTTGGTTTTGATTATTTTACCTGCTTGCTGTAGGACAGAGAGACATTTCTCCCCAGGAGCCAGGGGTTACGCTATCAGAGAGGAGTTGGGAGGAGGGGTTTCCAACTGAGAGTAACCTGGCTAGTGGGTCTGGAGGACATTAACACCCCTCCTGCCTGGTTCGCACATACACTGTGCTTGCCCATCCTCTGTCATACTGCACAGGCTCCCTTCCCTGCAGGTACCCTGCCCAGTCTTTCCATCTGATACTCTTCAGCCCTGAAGACGGCTGCTGACTCCAAGCCTTCCTTCATAAACCACTCAGGACTGTTAAACAAATCCTATAATTAGAAGCCAGGTTTGCTAGACCAAGGGAGAAATGTAACATTGTCCTCTGTCTGTTCGCTGGACACTCAGCCGGTGTCCCATGACCCAGAGGAGCTGTGACCTTGGGTTTCTAAGAAGCCTTAATAAGGTAATGTTTATAAGGTTCTTAGCTTTGTAACTCCCGCTGGAGTACAGCCCTGTGAAGAGAGGACATGCCATAATTCCGGGACAGTCCCCTCCCCCGCTATCTTGATGGCGGAGCATGTTGTCCCCTTAGGTGGTGCATGGAAAGTCCAAAGCTTTAGAGTAAAGGAAGTGGGCTCTCCTCCCAATGCTATGCTGAATGCTGTGTGCCACGGCACCCATTTCTTTCCATCTCTGGACTTTCGTTTGTCCATCCTTAAACTTAAGAATCGAGGGACGTTGCTCTCAAAGCCTCTTCCAGCTCCAACAAAGGCTGTTTCTTTTCGGTGTTTACCACACTATGTTTCATCTCAAGCAAGGATTCATTTCCAAATTCCGTTTTCCTTCTCTCGATGCCACAGAACTTGGTAGTGAACTTGAGCTGTATACCTCTGGGAGGGAGCTGGAAAGACACATAAACACGCCTTCCTCTGCCTCAGTATTCAGTCCTCAGTCTCTGTCCAGTGAGAGGAAATGGAAAAGCAAGCAAACAAACACAAGACAGGGACCGTTAGGAAAAGAACTGACAGCCCCCAAGTGGGACAACATGGGGGATATAGGGAGAGATGGTCACACCAGCTCCTATAATGAGAGCTGACTGAAAGCTCTGTGAACCAGACTCTGATAACTTAACCTCTGTCTTAGGGTTTTACTGCTATGAACAGACACCATGACCAAGGCAACTTTTCTAAGGATGACATTTCATTGGGGCTGGCTTACAGGTTCAGAGGTTCAGTCCATTATCATCAAGGTGGGAGCATGGCAGCGTCCAGGCAGATCTTGGTGCTGGAGGAGCTGAGAGTTCTACGTCTTCATCTGAAGGCTGCTAGCAGAATACTGACTTCCAGGCAGCTAGAATGAGGGTCTTAAAGCTCACACCCACAGTGACATACCTACTCCAACAAGGCCAGACCTTCTAATAGTGCCACTCCCTGGCACTGAGCATATATAAACCACTACACTCTCCATCCTGCCAGCTCAACCCCCAGCAAAGCAACAAGGTGGTTACCTCCTCATCACCCTCATTTTACAGATGAGAAGCCAACAAAGAGGGAAAAAGAGGGATGGGCATGTAGTTCAGTGGTAGAGCGTTTGCCTGTCATATGCTATGCTAGACCCTGGGTATGATTCCCTGCCTTACACTGAGAGAGAGAGAGACAGACAGAGAGAGAGAGAAAGAGAGAGACAGAGAGACAGAGAGAGACAGACAGAGAGAGACAGAGAGACAGCGAGACAGAGAGAGACAGAGAGACAGAGAGACAGAGAGAGACAGAGAGAGACAGAGAGACAGAGACAGAGAGAGACAGAGAGACAGAGAGAGAGACAGAGAGAGAGACAGAGAGAGAGAGAGAGAGACAGATGAAATTTGCCCCAGTGAAGTCTATGGTTGGGATACAGATTCAGAAACCTATCCTTGGCCTCTGGAGATCGGTCACCCATAAATCTGTGATGCTTCTGGTCATGAACATGGTGGGAGGTTTCCATCTCTGCGTCTCTGCTTCTGATGGAAGGGGCTCTGTGACCTGTACGAGTCATGTGACATAGGCCATGAGGGCACCTTGGCTGCACCAACCTTCTTAGGTTTGGGGACTGCTAGTTGTTGTAGCACAACTCGGGGAATCCTGAGCGTGCCTGCTCGGCATGGACAGAGGCATCAGGCTTGCTGTGGGCATTCTCAGTCAATGTATGGGCAGCAGAACGAAGGTTCAGACAAAAGGTTCAGATGGAAGGCCAAGAGACATTTGATGGGCGTGTCAGAAAAATGTCCTTTGATGGCCTCGTGGAGCTTGAGAGTCGAAGAGATCTGCGATTTCCTTAAGAAGACATGTGATTCTGGGATGCCCAGCCAGACCTAGTTTGGAGGCTAAGATAATGGGGTGAAAGCAAGGGGATACTGGTATGGAAGAGAAAGTCCTCTGAGGATAGCCATGTATAACAGACAAGCCAAGCTGTCTCCAGGAGAGCACACTGGGAAGACAGAGCTGGGTCAGCCTGACCCCTGCGTCTCTACAGGGCTTACTCAGTGTCCTGGCACTCGGGCACAAAGCCTTCCAACAGATACATCCTCTCCCTTGCAGATGCGTGCAGAGTGCAGGCAGCTGTGAGCATAGCTTGAAATCATTCCACCTTTCACCCTTGGTGGAAGCCATCTATCTGATGATGGGTCACCCGCCTCTGACCCCAGCTGACCTGGCACCCTTATCTTTCTCTAAACCAGGGCCCAGCATTTCATCCCAAACCCTCTCTGTCCTTCTCTCCCTGTATAGCTATGGGCAGGTGATTCTCTTCCCTGGGACGCTTTCTTCTTCTCTTGTATTTATAGCGACTTCACTTCATGTACTGAGGAAATGAAGTCACAGGGTTGACTGCTTCTAAGCTGTAGAGTGCTGCATGCCTGTGAGGAGTGTCACTCTTATCCCCAGATAGTGGTCACATGCCTCTGTGTAGGACCTGGGCAGGACATCTCCTGTGATCCAGAGCCAGGGACCTTGAAGCTTCTTCCAACACCAGGCGATGATGGAGTTCATTTCCTGGGAGCCAGGCTCTGGAAATCGCCAACATCACCAGGCTGGCTCTTCTCCCCTCGTGATGTGTAGAGAACTGAGCCCCCCCTGGAAATTTGGGGAGACTTTGCCTTCTGGGGACAGAACTTTTCTCTGTTTAAGCTGAGCTAAGGGTCAAAGGTTTCTCAGAAGATGCAGCACAGAACTTGCAGAAGACGCAGATGTTGTCATGGATACAGGAGATGCTGAAGGCTGAGCAGAAGGGTTCAGCAAGAGCTCTTCCAAGATGCACTGCTGCTCCTGAAACAGGGACACTGTCACATCTGCCACTTTTCACTGGTGCACAAGTTTAGGAACTAGTTGTCCCCCAGGGCCTGCCGGGTGCCTGGCAGTTGCTTAATAAGGACACTGCTCACTAACTAGAGAAAACATTTAACCATTGCTATTTCCTCCAGAGCACACAGATAAGCTCCCAGGGAGGCCGAGTTGTGAGTCACTGTAGCCCTAAGAACCTATGAACTTTCTAGTGGTCACTAGGATAGGGACAGAGGCCTTGGCAAGAGTCACCAAGGCTCCTTGCCCAAGGGTAAGCAACTGAGCTCAGAGTTGTCGGTTCCCCAAATGGTGGGTTGTGAGTTGCCCTTGGGGAGAATGTGAGCAAATCTGTGTGGTTATCCTGGTCCCAGGCTCTCCACGGCAAGTGAATAAGAGACACTCATTGCTTGTAAGCAGTGCTCCCTGAAGGTACTCCAGAACTGTAGCGAAGCACTGAGACACTATCCTCAAGCCACATATCCCCAGATCCACAACAGAGAGCCACCCCAAATAAAACAGCTCAGTGCCAGACTCCAGCTAGAGCCTAGTGTTAAATCTGACCTGCTTCAGGCACAGCTTTCCCCTCTAGCCCGCCTCACTCCACTCCTTGTAAGATGGCAGATGTTGGCTGGCCCAACTCATCCCCTGCCCCCATAGCCTGGCTAGTTCCTTCATTGTGTCTAGGGCCCTGTAGCTGTTCTGCCCCCTTTTTTGCTGGATAGTGGGGCCTCCTTCCCCAAAGAGACACAGAGCTACCCAGGAAAGGGGTGGTGGTGAGTAGTGGTTTGGGAGATGGGTGTCAGAGCCCTGGAGACTCTAACAGATTATAAACATCCCCTGGGGCTGAGGCGGGGGATGTGTGGGTGAGTAGGAGGCCCAGTGCCTGGGCTATGCAGACAGGCTGTTTATATCCTGCTCCTTCCAGTCCCAGGCCAGGCCTGAGTTAGTATTGGCTGGGGACCATGCCTACGGGGTCCTGAGGCCTGTCCAGAAGATCAGGGACTTCTTGCTTGCTGGGAGATTCTACGGCTTGGGAAGCCTGAGCCCCCCCCCCTCCCCGTCTTGCTCACAGTGCCCCAGAGGCTTACTGCCTCTGGTGAAACGTATGGTGTGTCCGCTCTTCCCTAGAGTTCTTCCTTCTATTTGGGGTCTCTCTGGGAACTAGAAGGTTTTAGAAACGGAACTGACTAGAATTATCCCATGCTATCTGGTTGGGCAGAGTTAAGAACAGTCTGTTCAAGCAAACAGAAGCTAGGCCATTCATGGCACTTACAGATGCGTCACACACATAACCTCACTTTCATTACTCCCTCTCCCTTGATGGAAGTCGGGGTGCCTGCCCCAAGTAACCACAAACAGCTCAGCGGGCTGCATGCCTCTGATTGGAGTTCAGGTTGCTTTGGTTCAAAGTGTAAGTCTATACATCCGTCTTCCCAAAAACTGAAGAGCAAGAATACACCCATGAAAGTGCACAAGAAACAAATCGACAATAAAAGCAGCCCGAAGGGACCAAACACCAAGTGCCTGTTACATCAAAGGTGGAATGTGTATCCCGAGAGAAGAATGTCCCGGAAGGCAGGGAGGTCACCAACAAAGACCCCACACTGGAAGAGCTGGCAAGGTGTCCCCGCCCATGGGGATGTCTCTGGGTAGTGAGTGCTAAGCAGACACAGAGCAAGCACACAGTCAATCTGCAGCCTAGAAACGTGCCTTGGTGTTTTCAGGGCTGGTCACTAGAGAACCGAGTCCAATTCACACTTGTTTGACGTCCGCCCTTCGGGGTGCAGATGCTAGTGTCTGGCTAGGGTCCTGCTGACGTGGCTGTCCCTCCACACGTCTCGTTCACCCAGCCGCGTTCCCTTTTTTGAGAACTGGGAGCTTGTTGGCTGGGGCTATTCCCACCAACAGTGTTCCTGTCTCTGGAGCTTAAAATAGCCCCCTCTTGGCTGGGGCTCTGCAGTGAGCAGTGAGGTAGGCATTTGTGCAAATAAGGGCTTGTGAGAAGGGTTCCTACCCAGGAGGGCGGGGAAGCAGCATGGCAGAAGAGGAGGGCCTCCTGGAGGGATGCGCTTAGGGGTTCATCCCTGCAAGAGTGCCCGTGAGTGTCCTCCTGCTTCCCTGAGCTAACTGGATCCCCTTGATCAAGAACCTACATCTCTGAGCCTCCTGGCCTGGCTGAGGTCCCGGGGTGGACGCTCTGAATAGAAAAGCCTTTGTTTTCTTCCACTGGGTATAGCATCACTCCTGACTTGTTCGATAATGCCAAATTTCTACTTAGGAATGCCCCAAAAGCATCCCAGAAAGCCCAAGCTAAAACTCATTTTCCTAATAGCAACTCCAATTTCTGCCACCATGAGTCGGACACTCACTTTGGCCCAGGCATTGCGCAGAGCGCTTTGATGTGCATCCTCATTAGATCCTTACCGCAATTCATTGAAAATCAAGCGGTTGCCGTTTTGAGACAGGGTCTCTTGTAGCCTAGGCTGGCCTCAAATTTACTTTGTGGCCGGGGACGACCTTAAAGTTCTAATTCTCCTGCTTTTGCCTTCTGAATGCTGGAATTAGAGGGGGTGAGCCACCCACCTAGTTTATGCAATGCCAGAAATTGAACCCAGGGCTTTGTGCAAGCTGGGCAAGTACTCTTCTCTACCAAGCGAGCGGCATTCCCATGCCCATGCTAGCATCTCTATTGAACAGAAGAAACACAGGCTCGACTAAGGCAGCTTCTTTCCCAAGGTCACACAGCTACGATGAAGAAGATGGGACCAAGACTAAAGTCCATCAACCTGAGTAGTGCTAACTACCCTGGAGGATGTACCTGTTCCTCTGGATCCCCACAGCTCTGATCGCTCACCCTGAGTTCCAGCATCTCCAGCCCTTGTTACAACTGGCTCGGTCAAATGTCTCACATTGGGCTTTCTCTGTGTCCGAAATGTTAGAAACTGCCCCCGAGCTTGGGAGCTCTCAGGTCTCCAAAGGACTGGAGTTCCTGCCATGAGCTCCTAACCTTGCCTCATCTGGCTTATTTGAGACTGGAAGGTGAGGCTGAGGTGTTACAGGTCCTCTTTGATGAGCAGCCCCACTCCACCGGGGGAGGGGAGCAGCTGTCTTGCACCTGCACCACAGAAGGAGACAACGGGGTAGAATGGACTTGCTTTGTGTCTTCTGTGACTTTGCAGAAGTGGTTAAATAGAAGTTCCAAGCCTCAGCGTCCTCAGTTATCAATAGTTATCCTGCAAAGTAGGACTGAGCTCCAGATGTGCTAGGATTGTTCCAAACGAAACAACATACTTGAAGGAGCTAGCCCCTGCCTGGCACCCAGGAGGTGTGCCTCATCAATAACTTCTTATTTCTCATTATTTTCTTCCCTCTATTCCTCTCTCCTAATCATGTGTGTATTTGCATGTATGTGTGCACATGTGTTCTCCTATGTGTAGGTGGAGGCACACCTCAGATGCGATCCCTCAGGAGCCAGTCATCTTTGTTTTGTTTTTCCAGACAGAGTTACTCTGTGTAGCCCTGACTGTCCTGGAGCTCATTATGTAGACCAGGCTGGCCTTGAACTCAGAGATCTGCCTGCCTCTGCCTCCCGAGTGCTGTGCCACCATGCCTGACTTCTATCTTGTGTTTTGAGACAGGGTCTTTCATTGGTTAAGGGCTTGCCAGGAAGGCTAGGCTGGCCAGCAAGCTCTAGGGATGTGCCAGTTTCTGCCTTGCCAGCACGGGGAGCACAACGCAGACCAGAGCTCCTGGCTTTTCTACTTAGAATCTGGATTGAACCAAAACCCTTATGCTTACGTGGCAAGCCTTTTTATCAAGTGAGCTATCTTCCAGCTCCATAGTTGCTATTTTCTGAGAATATAGTAACCAGGTTTCAAATACTAAAGGCCTAGTATACAGTAGGTGCTCAAAGGGAAGGGTGTACTTAGGGTCACCACATAGCAACTCTCAGCAACTGTCCTCCACAGGCTGGGCTGGCTATCCCTGCTCTGACGTGGAAGACATCCTTAGTATTGCTTCTCAGCAGAAGTGCTACTGGGAAGCCAGGGGCAGCAAGCACAGGCCTTGTCCACCCACTTGGAGAGCCTGCTTAGCCTCAGACCCAGAAGGAAGGAATGAGCCGCGGCATTCTTCAGGGCCGTCTGGCTTTCTGATGGTGCCATCTAGTGGTCAGCATGATGAGGCTCTCAGCGCGTCTGCAGTGGACCTTCCTGCCTCACACCTACTCTGGCTGCTGATCCAAACATCTGTTTTGTCTTTCTCCACACGTGCTCCTAACCCTTATCCATAAAGACCCAAGGACCCCGGTCCTCATGCACAAGGCAAGAAGAGCCTCCAAGTCCTGCTTTCTTCTCCTTCCTCTTGGGCTCGGCACCCGACCTCTGAGAGAGTCCACAGGTTCACATACCAGACATCACTATGGGAAGACGACCCTTCTGTGGTGTGTCAAAGCCAAGGCTGGAGGAGGAGGCTTCTGTCTGATCCAAGACAGCCTGGGAATGGGGAAACTAGTGATGGTTCCTCTGTTGTCCCTGGGGTCCATTGTGAGCAATCTGAGCTCTTGGGGATGATCTAGCTCCCCCGCCCACTATAGACTAGCAAGAATGCTCAGCTCGGCCCAAGCCTGTCTGTCAGTTTAAGCATTGAGGGAAGCGCAGTGGATAGAAGCAGGGAGCTAGTTCTCCTTCTTGTTTCAGCACAAGTGCTGTGTGACCCCAGCAAGCCCTTGTGAACCCGGGATGGCCCACCTACCCTGAGCTTTATCCCTGGCTGGGGAGTGGTAAGGACCTCTGATAACTTCTAGACTGGGTTTGTATTAAAATGGAAGTTTTCCTATGTCAAAATCTCTGGATTAAAACACTAGAAATCTGGCTGGAGAGATGACTCAGTGGTTAAGAGCACTGACTGCGCTTCCAGAGGTCCTGAGTTCAACTCCCAGCAACCACATGGTGGCTCACAACCATCTGTAGTGAGATCTGATGCCCTCTTCTGGTGTGTCTGAAGACAGCTACAGTGTATTCATATAGAATAAATAAATAGATCTTTTAAAACACTAGAGATCAATCAACACCCTTCTTCTCTTCCTGTTATGCCCAAGACTGGGTCTCTTGTATCCCAGACTGGCCTTGAATTTGACATGTAGAGGAAGAGCTCCCCAAACTCCTGATACTTTTGCCTCCATTTCCCAAGTGATGCAGTCACAGGCTGTACTGCTGGTCTCCATTATTTTGTAATCTCCACTAGCACCACCCTGTGTCTGGACACTGGGCAGCTTCTCTTCATCCTCATGAATCAGAAGGAAAACTGCATGCACCAGCAAGTAAGAGGAATGGATATTTATGGGGTCCTGAAAGGCAGAGGAACCTCTATATTCTAATATATATATCTTTCAATCGCCTTCCCTGTCTACAGACCCCCAGCGTAGCAGCAGAAGAAAGCGAAGAACTAGTCATGCTGCTTCCATTCACTCCTTAGCCAGGTCCTTTCATTGTTTAAAGAGGGGCTGGGACAGCCAGAGCTGGGGGTGGGGGCTTGTTGCCCAAGGAGGTATTTTCAGAGTCCCCCGCCCTCCAGACTTTCCAAGGACAAAACAGAGCCCTGTCTAGTATTTGACCAAATATGGTGGTATCTCTTGAGGAGCTCGTGCCCCAGCCAGCTCCTCAGTTATGCCGTGGAAACCTGCCCCACACAGATTAATCTTGTGACATTCAGGAGCCTTTCACCCCCACACTCCCACCCCCGTCTCCAGTTCTTGTAAATGGCCAAGACTGGCCCTCAGCAAGACGAGGCTAAGGAACTTGTCCGCTCTAACCCCCTTCGCCCTCAGCGCCATTCCTGCCTCCCAGAAAATGTTATCTGTCGCTTGCTCACATTCGGTTGGCTGTTCACACAAAGTGACTGACCTTAGCCGCAGAGGATGGTCAGGTTAGCTTTGGAGGCCCCATGAGCCTTGGGGTCATGAAGCTGTGGCCCACTTTGAGAAGGCTGCACGCAGCACCTCAGCCAGAAGGATGGGTTTGAGGGGTACATGGGAGAGGCACTAAGACACATAAGCTCTAATGCTAAGACATCTGTTGTTTATAATAAAAAAAATAATAATTATCACAGCATCGTTTTATAATAAACAGTGAAGTGTTTGTTGAATGCCTACTCTGTGCCAAGCATTGTCATTTCTGACACAGCTTAGTTATTTATTCTTTGAAGTAACATCCAGAGATGTGGGAACAGACTTAGCCTTTAAGTAGGAGTCTGCGGGGGCCCACTCTTCCCAGGGTGTAACACCCATTATACAGATAATATAACTGAGGCTGAGAGAAGGAAGGCCGTAAGTAGTCAGTCACGCAGGGGATGGAGATCTCTCATGGAAGGTGGGCAAGTGTTACTCCATCAAGGCTACAACAGTTGGCTGTGAAGGTTTTAGGCATCTGCACCTTGGCCTGGGTGGAGCACACCAACAGAAACATGTCCATAGAGGGCTAGAACTGTGCAGAAAAT